>NC_088410.1:91993700-92193700 GCF_034236695.1 Oncorhynchus nerka
TTCACATCGACGGGACTTCAGTGAAGCGGGTCGAGAGTTCGTAGGTGTTCACATCGCTAAGGATCATGGTCCACACACACCAACACAGTCGTGAAGAGGGCACGACAATTCCTCTTCCCCATCAGGAGGCTGAAAAGACTTGCCATGGGCCCACAGATCCTCACCATTGAGTACATCTTGACTGGCTGCATCACTGCCTGGTATGGCATCTGACCGCAAGGCACTACAGAGAATAGTGAGTACAGCCCAATACATGACTGGAGCCGAGCTCCCTGTCATCCAGGATGCAAGGCGCTACAGAGGGTAGTGAGTACAGCCCAATACATGACTGGAGCCGAGCTCCCTGTCATCCAGGATGCAAGGCGCTACAGAGGGTAGTGAGTACAGCCCAATACATGACTGGAGCCGAGCTCCCTGTCATCCAGGATGCAAGGCGCTACAGAGGGTAGTGAGTACAGCCCAATACATGACTGGAGCCGAGCTCCCTGTCATCCAGGATGCAAGGCGCTACAGAGGGTAGTGAGTACAGCCCAATACATCACTGGATCCGAGCTCCCTGTCATCCAGGATGCAAGGCGCTACAGAGGATAGTGAGTACAGCCCAATACATGACTGGAGCCGAGCTCCCTGTCATCCAGGATGCAAGGCGCTACAGAGGGTAGTGAGTACAGCCCAATACATGACTGGAGCCGAGCTCCCTGTCATCCAGGATGCAAGGCGCTACAGAGGGTAGTGAGTACAGCCCAATACATGACTGGAGCCTAGCTCCCTGTCATCCAGGATGCAAGGCGCTACAGAGGGTAGTGAGTACAGCCCAATACATGACTGGAGCCGAGCTCCCTGTCATCCAGGATGCAAGGCGCTACAGAGGGTAGTGAGTACAGCCCAATACATGACTGGAGCCGAGCTCCCTGTCATCCAGGATGCAAGGCGCTACAGAGGGTAGTGAGTACAGCCCAATACATGACTGGAGCCGAGCTCCCTGTCATCCAGGATGCAAGGCGCTACAGAGGGTAGTGAGTACAGCCCAATACATGACTGGAGCCGAGCTCCCTGTCATCCAGGATGCAAGGCGCTACAGAGGGTAGTGAGTACAGCCCAATACATGACTGGAGCCGAGCTCCCTGTCATCCAGGATGCAAGGCGCTACAGAGGGTAGTGAGTACAGCCCAATACATGACTGGAGCCGAGCTCCCTGTCATCTAGGATGCAAGGCGCTACAGAGGGTAGTGAGTACAGCCCAATACATCACTGGATCCGAGCTCCCTGTCATTCAGGATGCAAGGCGCTACAGAGGGTAGTGAGTACAGCTCAATACATGACTGGAGCCGAGCTCCCTGTCATCCAGGACCTGTATACAAGGCGGTGTCAGAGCAAGGCCCTAAAAACGGTTAAAGACTCCAGCCACCCAAGTCATAGCGTGTTCTCTCTGCTACCACACGGTAATTGGGAGCGATGCACCAAGTCTGGAACCAACAGGACCCGGTAAAGCTTCTACCCCCAAGACATAAGATGTACCTGTGTACCTGTGTAGAGTAGGTGAACGGCTGATCCACACATGTGGAGATCATCCGTTCACCTACTCTGCGTCTCACAAAGACACGGAGGTTGGAACCAAACATCTCAAATTTGGACTCATCAGACCGAAGGACAGATTTCTTATAGCGATAAGACTGTTAAATAGTTAGTCCGGGTAGCTGTGGTTAACTACTTAACTCTCTGTATTGACCCTTTTTATTACTGACTTTTTGACTCATCACATGTTGCTACTGTTTAATATCTGTCACTTTATTCCTAGTTAGATGTACAGTACCAGTCAAAGGTTTGGACACACCAACTCATTCTAGGGTTTCTCTTTATTTTTACTACTTTTTACATTGTAGAATAATAGTGAAGACATCAAGGCAAAAGGTGGCTACTTTGAAGAATCTCAAATATAACACATATTTTGATTTGTTTAACACTTTTTTTTGTCACTACATGATTCCATATGTGTTATTTCATAGTTTTGATGTCTTTACTATTATTCTACAATATAGAAAATAGTAAAGAATATAAAAATAAAGAAATACCCTTGAATGAGTAGGTGTGTCCAAACTTTTGACTGGTACTGTACATATCTACCTCGTACCCCTGCACATCAACTCAGTACTCGTACCCTGTGTACATAGATAGTCAGGTTATTGCCTCGTACCCCTGCACATCAACTCAGTACTCGTACCCTGTGTACATAGATAGTCAGGTTATTGTTATTACCTCGTACCCCTGCACATCAACTCAGTACTCGTACCCTGTGTACATAGATAGTCAAGTTATTACCTCGTACACCTGCACATCAACTCAGTACTGGTACCCCATGTATATAGTCAAGTTATTACCTCGTACCTCTACACATCAACTCAGTACACGTACCCTGTGTACATAGATAGTCAAGTTATTACCTCGTACCCCTACACATCAACTCAGTACTCGTACCCTGTGTACATAGATAGTCAAGTTATTACCTCGTACCCCTACACATCAACTCAGTACTCGTACCCTGTGTACATAGATAGTCAAGTTATTACCTCTTACCCCTACACATCAACTCAGTACTCGTACCCTGTGTACATAGATAGTCAAGTTATTACCTCGTACCCCTACACATCAACTCAGTACTCGTACCCTGTGTATATAGTCAAGTTATTTTTACTCATTGTGTATTTATTCCTTGTGTTACTATTTTCTTTCTCTCTGCATTGTTGGGGAGGGCCCATAAGTCAGCATTTCCCCGTTAATCTACAGCTGTTGTTTACGAAGCATGACCAATAAAACATGATTTTATTTTAAATACTAGGCACACACATTTGAAAATGCTTAAATCACATAAATAGTTTTTCATCAAGTTCGTCATTGCTCTTGAAAACAAGATTTTCATCTCAATGAGACCAAGTTGTTGTACTGATGTATGTCTAAATCGATTTGACACAAAAATCCTCTGTACTAGTTGTCCAGGCTCTGGTCTTGTCCCATCTTGATTACTGTCTGGTAATATGGTCAAGTGCAGCAAAGAAAGACCTAGAAAAGCTGCATCTTGCCCTTAACTGCACATACAGAACTAACATCAACAACATGCTATGTCTTTCCTGGTTGAGGGTTGACGAGAGATGAACTGCTTCTCTTGTAGTTTTGATGAGAAATATTACTGTGATGAAAATTCCAGATTGTCTACATAATCAAATAACATTCAGCTCAGACACCCATACATACGCCACAAGACGTGTCACAAGGGGTCTCTTCAGACACCCATACATACGCCACAAGACATGTCACCAGGGGTCTCTTCAGACACCCATACATACGCCACAAGATATGTCACCAGGGGTCTCTTCAGACACCCATACATACGCCACAAGACATGTCACCAGGGGTCTCTTCAGACACCCATACATACGCCACAAGACATGTCACCAGGGGTCTCTTCAGACACCCATACATACCCCACAAGACATGTCACCAGGGGTCTCTTCAGAACAAATTCACGGCAACGCACAGTGTTATACGAAATCTCCAATGACTCACGCAAAATGACCTTTAGAAATGGATTAATCAACATTTAATGGAACGGTGGGACTGTGAGGACGCACGCACACACACACACACACACACACACACACACACACACACACACACACACAAACACACACAACGAACACACGCACACACACACACACAACGAACACACACACACAACGAACACACGCACACACACACACACAACGAACACACGCACACACACACAAATACATACACACACACAAACACGAACACACGCACACACACACACACAAATACATACACACACACAAGCACAAACACACACAAGCACAAACACACACACAAACACACACACACAAACACACACACATTGTTTTTTAGTTGTATTGTTTGTACATCGTATTTTACAATTGTGTGACTGTCCTTGTTTATCATTGTATCATCAGTGTTTTGTTACTTGTCATATCTTGTGTTTTTTGTGGAGCCCAGGAAGAGTAGCTGCTGCTTGATTTGATTTTAAAAGTTTTCTTGTGCGTGTTTGGTGCGTGTTTGGTGCGTGTTTGATGTGTGTTTGGTGCGTGTTTGATGTGTGTTTGGTGCGTGTTTGATGTGTGTTTGGTGCGTGTTTGGTGCGTGTTTGATGCGTGTTTGGTGCGTGTTTGATGTGTGTTTGATGCGTGTTTGATGTGTGTTTGTTCTCTTAACCCTGCAGCCATGGTGGAGTTGGATGGTGATGACATCAGAATCTCTTCCAGAGGGAAGCTGGCAGAGAGAGACATTGTCCAGGTGACTCACACACACACACACACACTTTAGTAAGTCACACAGGCCATGAACACAGCTACGAACAAACACAGCTTTTCTTGACCAGTTGATATGTCATGGCTCTCCCTAGGAGGTCTTTATCCAGTGAGGGGTATTGTTGGATTTTTTTTACAATCACTAGGACCCATTTCTCAATACTTAGGTCACTTTTTCACTTTTTCAAAACTCTTCACACAGTTCTCTTAACCAACTTTCAGCTTGAGCACAGCAGTAAATTTCACATCCAAAATGCACTAAAACCACCAAGGTGAGAGGAAAATAATTCCTCTATGGGGTTGAGGAATAGAGAGAAAGGTGAGAGGAAAATAATTCCTCTATGGGGTTGAGGAATAGAGAGAAAGGTGAGAGGAAACACCATCCTTGGATGGTCTGCAAACCACTCTGTGACTGCACTGGAGTGGGGAAATGCCACATTGTCCCATACAAGTACAAACGTTGGCCGGTGTTGTATGACTCAATTAGCAGTTTGTCTAACAGCCATCCACCAGAGGATATTGCTGCACACATTGTGATGTTGTCCCCTCTGGCCCGGGACATCCACTGTGGCTCTTTTCCCAACCACATTCCTTACTCGCCGCCGTGTTTTGGCCAAGTCGAAACCAGCCTCATCCACAAAGATGAATATGTGGGGTGTTTGCCTGGCTTCATTCTCAATGACTCTCTAAAATAAATCCACAGGGCAACGTAAGAGTTAGTCTATTACGGTAGTTTACATTATACCTTAAAACATGCCGCAGTGTGCCTCTGCCCTGTTTGCTTTTGTTCAAAACCAGTTCTGTATTTATGATCATTTTACCTGGACTTATTGGTTCCTGAGTTGCTTGACTCGTTCAGAGTTCCTCTCAAAGAGGACAGTGTACAACTGCTTCATCCTGACTTGATGTTGTTTCAGGGCTCTAGAAATAGTTGTTATTGTGACATTGTCTGCTAACACTCGTCCCGAATCTCTGTGAGTTTTATGCCATTGTTTCTGATGACCATATCAACGATTGCAGTTTCCTGCACAGCAGTGAAAATTCTATCTCTCCTGCCTGTGGGAGGTAACCGTTGAGTCCTAAGCAGAAATACTAAAACAATTACACACCAGTGGGTTTGGAGACTTTGCTCAATTTACTTCTGTAATGAGCAGTTCAGTCAGATGCCCTTGCAGAATAATGCACGTCTCACCTGGTGTTTTGCCAGAAATGTCTCACAATAGATGCCACTGTTGAGTGTTGCAGATTTGTCTGCACTCTCAGACCAGCCTCTCTCAGACCAGCCTCTCTCAGACCAGCCTCTCTCAGACCAGCCACTCTCAGACCAGCCTCTCTCAGACCAGCCTCTCTCAGACCAGCCTCTCTCAGACCAGCCTCTCTCAGACCAGCCTCTCTCAGACCAGCCTCTCTCAGACCAGCCTCTCTCAGACCAGCCTCTCTCAGACCAGCCTCTCTCATTGACAGACCATGATTTATTACATGATCAGTTATAGTGGCCCCTAATCTCATCTGAGACTACAGCTCTTGATCTTCCTCTCAGTCTTCTTCCACCACACATACGTAGTCCTCTCCCTCTCCCAGCCACTCTTCTTCCTCTCCCAGCCACTCTTCTTCCTCTCCCAGCCACTCTTCTTCCTCTCCCAGCCACTCTTCTTCCTCTCCCAGCCACTCTTCTTCCTCTCCCAGCCACTCTTCTCCCTCTCCCAGCCACTCTTCTTCCTCTCCCAGCCCTCTTCTTCCTCTGTCAGCCACTTCTCTATCTCTGTCTGGGTCCATGTTTACATTACAGTACAGCATTATTCCTAAGATGTCCACTTTTGTATAGATGGTAATGTAATTGAAAGACATAACACCTGGGTAGGTGTTCAGCTACAATGGGAATCAGCTGTGGTTGGTCTAATTGTTTTGATAGTATTTCATTTTTTAGATTTGGAATATACTGTATTTCAATACGTTATTACTGTAGAAATGTAGCAAATTTCTGTCTTATTCAATTTTGTGTTATTTTAGGTTTTGAACATAAGTTGAACAGTTTTGAAAAGAGTATGTAAACATGTGCAAATTGGCCTGTAGGTACATATAGAGTTTTGGTGGCGGTTGTGTCTGAGTGAGAAAAGAAATCATGAAATTTGATGTAGTCATTGAATGCATTTTGTGCCAAAGCAATGAAAAATTATCCACAGTTTAGCCCACATAGACTGCTGTTGTGCTCACTGTGTGAAGGGTTTTGACCTAAGTATTGAAAAAAGGGTCCTAGCGATTGTAAAAAAAAAGTTTACAAAAAACTGTACATTTGAAGTGTTTATTTAAAATGTCATATTCATGAGATGTTATGAGAAGTTGTCATAAGGTATTTTGTCTCTCCTTGCCAGTTTGTCCCATTCAGAGACTACATGGATCGTACAGGGAACCATGTCCTCAGTATGGCCCGGCTAGCCAAGGATGTCCTGGCTGAGATCCCTGATCAGTTCATCTCTTATATGAAGAGTCGGGGCATCAAACCCAACCCTGCACCGCCCCCTACACACCCTCTGGACACACACACCACACACAGATCTGACCACCTCACACACACACCTTTACACTGAGTACTGATGAGAGAGACACCATCAAAGATTTGCAACCCCTAGGAATCATAGGAGGGGAACTCTCTGTCTACTTCCTGATTGGAACATCGAGACAGGACGTGATGTAAGAGGAAGCTATTAAAGCTACAGGTGTTTGTGTCAGAACTCTCCCGAACAGGTAACTCTCTGGACTGGGGAAGACAACAGTGTTTCTGTTCATTGTGGTTCTATCTATTCTGTTTGTCTCTCTGGAGGAGAAGAGAGACCACCATGGAGAGATTATATGTAGCTGTGCCATACAAGGACTATGGTGATCGATGACTTGTCTTTTTATCAACATACATGGGCCTGTGACTGTTTTCTCTTGTATTGTTAAAGAGCAGGTGTGATCGAGGGGTCATGTTGTGGTTGAAACTTGTGCCTGTGTGTAGAGGGGTCATCTAACCGACCAAGTGGAACCCTTATGTGAACACTGACATCTCACCTTCGACCTTTGATCTTGCATGTGATTGGTGTATTGGAGCGCGTGTGTTAAGGTGGTGATGTTTTTAGAAACCTTTCCATCAGTTTACTAGTTTGTTTTAGCCCTCAGACATGTCTTCATCATTCTAGTTTGTTTTGGCCCTCAGACATGTCTTCATCATTCTAGTTTGTTTTGGCCCTCAGACATGTCTTCATCATTCTAGTTTGTTTTGGGCCTCAGACATGTCTTCATCATTCTAGTTTGTTTTGGCCCTCAGACATGTCTATATATTGATTTGTAGCTTCATCATTCTAGTTTGTTTTGGGCCTCAGACATGTCTTCATCATTCTAGTTTGTTTTGGCCCTCAGACATGTCTTCATCATTCTAGTTTGTTTTGGCCCTCAGACATGTCTATATATTGATTTGTAACTTAATCATTCTAGTTTGTTTTAGGCCTCAGACATGTCTTCATCATTCTAGTTTGTTTTGGCCCTCAGACATGTCTATATATTGATTTGTAACTTCATCATTCTAGTTTGTTTTAGGCCTCAGACATGTCTTCATCATTCTAGTTTGTTTTAGGCCCTCAGACATGTCTATATATTGATTTGTAACTTCATCATTCTAGTTTGTTTTAGGCCTCAGACATGTCTTCATCATTCTAGTTTGTTTTGGCCCTCAGACATGTCTTCATCATTCTAGTTTGTTTTGGCCCTCAGACATGTCTTCATCATTCTAGTTTGTTTTGGCCCTCAGACATGTCTTCATCATTCTAGTTTGTTTTGGCCCTCAGACATGTCTTCATCATTCTAGTTTGTTTTGGCCCTCAGACATGTCTTCATCATTCTAGTTTGTTTTGGCCCTCAGACATGTCTATATATTGATTTGTAGCTTCATCATTCTAGTTTGTTTTGGCCCTCAGACATGTCTTCATCATTCTAGTTTGTTTTGGCCCTCAGACGTCTTCATCATTCTAGTTTGTTTTGGCCCTCAGACGTCTTCATCATTCTAGTTTGTTTTGGCCCTCAGACGTCTTCATCATTCTAGTTTGTTTTGGCCCTCAGACATGTCTTCATCATTCTAGTTTGTTTTAGGCCTCAGACATGTCTTCATCATTCTAGTTTGTTTTAGGCCTCAGACATGTCTTCATCATTCTAGTTTGTTTTAGGCCCTCAGACATGTCTATATATTGATTTGTAGCTTCATCATTCTAGTTTGTTTTGGCCCTCAGACGTCTTCATCATTCTAGTTTGTTTTAGGCCTCAGACATGTCTTCATCATTCTAGTTTGTTTTGGGCCTCAGACATGTCTATATATTGATTTGTAACTTCATCATTCAAGGTGAAGAAAAGAAAAGTATTTTACATGTTTTGTTTCATTGCTTCACTAAGTTTTTCGTACTCCCATAAGTTATTGATTCTTCTCTTGCTTTACATTTCAAAGCATGTTTGTGTAGGACGAAATTTGCCTGTATGCCTGTATTTATAATGTATCAAAGTGGCATGGATATATAAGGATATATAATGATTTTGTATTTGTTTAGTTATTTTATCATTTCTAGGTACCTTCCCAGTTTAGATTTCTCTACAACACACAGTTAGTTAGATAGTTAGCAATACGATTAAGCACAAGGGCGAGATACTTCAACCACCACAGCAATTGGTAGAACCTGTCTGTGACGTCATCGTAACTGTAACATACATAGCCACACCTGTAACATACATCATCATAAGTATTGGTTTTGATAGTTGACCAGGTCATATTTGGGATCAGTCAAAGATATTTAAAATATACAAATTATTACGCAATTCAAAAGCACAAAAAAAAATAATAATCTAATACTCTTTCAACTATTCCATTTTTTTTCTCTCTTTTCATCTCTCTCTTTCCATAGAGAATGGATTTTTGTTTATTGATATTAAACCTCTCTGGATAAATGTATCCACTTGAAGAATATTTTATTCTATGAATCCTTTTCATGATCAACAATAACTCGCCCACCAGTCCTTTATCTCTCTCTCTCTCTCTCTCTCTCTCTCTCTCTCTCCCCCTCTCTCTCTCTCTCTCTCTCTCACTCACTCACTCCCTCCCTGTCCTCTCCTCCATTTGTCTCTGACTGTGTCCATTAGCTCTGGCCATCGGAGTGAGGAAGTTGTGAAGTATAGACATAGTCTGGTCACCCTCAGTGCAGCATACAAAGTCACTCAGCTAGATCAATACTCTGTAGGCCTTAATCATACTGTAGACCGCATTCCAACCAAGCCTGATAAAGAACTAGGGCTGCATAATTACGGTAACTATATACCAAAAATGTAGAGGTTTTCCAGAAATCCCTGGTGGAAGATTTTCTTGAATCAGAAGGGGTAATTTTGGGTAATTTTGGGAAAGTTCATTTTGCCATCCGTTATACAACTCTCTCCTCTTACGAGTTAGAGTGATTTAGACCTAAAGTATTAATAATTAGTACTTTACAACAATACATATTCCTCCCCATCAACTTTAAGGAAAGCACTTCATTCTATTCCTTAAAGGTGTACTGGTACTTCCAGAGTATGTGTTTTATTATTTTGGGGGGGAGATGATGATGATCGTATTGATATATCACATGGTAATATCCTTGTTTGTTTTGTTCTGGAATGTGTGTGATGATAAGCCATTTAATCTGCAGAGTACATTACAATAAAAGTGAATAGAATTGCACATTGACTTGAATAGGCAGGTTCATTCTAGTAGTTCTATTTCTATATAGAAAGACAACATCTCTCCTCAAATCCTGATCTGTAGGGTTGGCAGATTGTGTACTGCACATCCATCCACTCACCTGGGGCACAAAGGCAAGACAGTGTTTTACGTGTCATGCCGACATCTGTAACATAGACACCATCTTATCCAGATCATGTGCATGGCAGTGGCAAGTAATGGCAGCAAGTTCAGTGGACTGTTTGCTTTCTCTTCTGTTTGGTCTCTCGTGCCTGGCCATTTCTGTTGTTAGGGTCTCTAGGTAGGAGATATCACCCATGGGGAAACTGTAGCCGACCAGCATGTTGCACAGTCCATTGTTTAATACTTTTTAAAATATGTGTTTTTTTATATACACCTCTTTCCATGTTTGTTGTTTAACTCTCTGGGTTTCTAAATTGCATGGTTCCCCTTTTTGTTCCTTTGAAGCGGTTTTAATTGTACACGTTGTCATACGGTGTGTTGTGAAAGGCTTTCATTGGCCATAAATTAAAATGAATAAAAAAAATTAAAAAACGAATGACTACTTTTTATAAAAGTTGTTGGAGAGTTGCACTTTGATGTAGAGGTCTTCACCCGAATACCAGAGGTTACAAAATTCAAACTTTTCTGTCTTGTCGGGTTGGGTCCTGTTTCATTGTCATCAGGTCTGCTCGGGTCTGGTCTAACCCGGACCCATTACAGTACGGGTAGGGTCTAAGTCTGGTTGTCATCAGGGCCGCTCGGGTCTGGTCTAACCCGGACCCATTACAGTACGGGTAGGGTCTAAGTCTGGTTGTCATCAGGTCCGCTCGGGTCTGGTCTAACCCGGACCCATTACAGTACGGGTAGGGTCTAAGTCTGGTTGTCATCAGGTCCGCTCGGGTCTGGTCTAACCCGGACCCATTACAGTACGGGTAGGGTCTAAGTCTGGTTGTCATCAGGTCCGCTCGGGTCTGGTCTAACCCGGACCCATTACAGTACGGGTAGGGTCTAAGTCTGGTTGTCATCAGGTCCGCTCGGTTCTGGTCTAACCCGGACCCATTACAGTACGGGTAGGGTCTAAGTCTGGTTGTCATCAGGGCCGCTCGGGTCTGGTCTAACCCGGACCCATTACAGTACGGGTAGGGTCTAAGTCTGGTTGTCATCAGGTCCGCCGGGTCTGGTCTAACCCGGACCCATTACAGTACGGGTAGGGTCTAAGTCTGGTTGTCATCAGGTCCGCTCGGGTCTGGTCTAACCCGGACCCATTACAGTACGGGTAGGGTCTAAGTCTGGTTGTCATCAGGTCCGCTCGGGTCTGGTCTAACCCGGACCCATTACAGTACGGGTAGGGTCTAAGTCTGGTTGTCATCAGGTCCGCTCGGTTCTGGTCTAACCCGGACCCATTACAGTACGGGTAGGGTCTAAGTCTGGTTGTCATCAGGGCCGCTCGGGTCTGGTCTAACCCGGACCCATTACAGTACGGGTAGGGTCTAAGTCTGGTTGTCATCAGGTCCGCTCGGGTCTGGTCTAACCCGGACCCATTACAGTACGGGTAGGGTCTAAGTCTGGTTGTCATCAGGTCCGCTCGGGTCCGGGTCTGATTGTCCTCGGTTCCATTCGGGTCCTTTACTTTGATAACCTATTAGTTATTTCACTCAACAGACTGTACTATAAGGACTGTCAACGTTTTGCCACTAACAATATACTGTAGTCCTTCCTAAAACAAATTGTGAAATTACTGGATCACGATTTGTTTTATGAGGCTAATTCAAATATGTTTGTCTCTGGACCGTTTTTACAACAGTGGGCTAAATCAGGGTCACACAGAGTGTTTCTTGGTCGTCTTAAACAAATCTACTCTGAAAGAAAAGTATACACCTCACACACATAGTTATGGGTGTAAAAACAAGAAGATACCTGTACCTCTCACACATGGTTATGGGTGTAAAAACAAGAAGATACCTGTACCTCTCACACATGGTTATGGGTGTAAAAACAAGAAGATACCTGTACCTCTCACACATGGTTATGGGTGTAAAAACAAGAAGACACCTGTACCTCTCACACATGGTTATGGGTGTAAAAACAAGAAGATACCTGTACCTCTCACACATGGTTATGGGTGTAAAAACAAGAAGACGCCTGTACCTCTCACACATGGTTATGGGTGTAAAAACAAGAAGACACCTGTACCTCTCACACATGGTTATGGGTGTAAAAACAAGAAGACACCTGTACCTCTCACACATGGTTATGGGTGTAAAAACAAGAAGACACCTGTACCTCTCACACATGGTTATGGGTGTAAAAACAAGAAGACACCTGTACCTCTCACACATGGTTATGGGTGTAAAAACAAGAAGACACCTGTACCTCTCACACATGGTTATGGGTGTAAAAACAAGAAGACACCTGTACCTCTCACACATGGTTATGGGTGTAAAAACAAGAAGATACCTGTACCTCTCACACATGGTTATGGGTGTAAAAACAAGAAGACACCTGTACCTCTCACACATGGTTATGGCTGTAATAACAAGAAGACGCCTGTACCTCTCACACATGGTTATGGCTGTAAAAACAAGAAGACGCCTGTACCTCTCACACATGGTTATGGCTGTAAAAACAAGAAGACGCCTGTACCTCTCACACATGGTTATGGGTGTAAAAACAAGAAGACACCTGTACCATGTCAGATGTAGAGGTGGTTATGGCTGTAAAAACAAGAAGACACCTGTACCATGTCAGATGTAGAGGTGGTTATGGGTGTAAAAACAAGAAGACACCTGTACCATGTCAGATGTAGAGGTGGTTATAGGTGTAAAAACAAGAAGACACCTGCACCATGTCAGATGTAGAGTTCAAATGTATTACGTTTTGAGTTTGCATCCCAATATTACACTTTACGTACATCACAGAAGACTGAAATATAACTAAACTAAACCGTAAACAAATTTTCGACATATTTTTTGAAATAATGTTTATTAATTAATGCTATATTGTAATTTACTTCGCTGCCATGGCCTGTTTATTGCCGTACCTCCCTTATCTTACCTCATTTGCACACACTGTACATAGACAAAAAAAATTCTACTGTATTATTGACTGTATGTTTGTTTATTCCATGTGTAACTCTGTGTTGTTGTATGTGTCGAACTGCTTTGCTTTATCTTGGCCAGGTCGCAGTTGTAAATGAGAACTTGTTCTCAACTGGCCTACCTGGTTAAATAAATAAAGGTGAAATAAAAAAATAAAAAATCATGAAATTCCACCCATGAGGCCACTAGGTCATTTGACTGCAGGAAAAGGCTATAAGCTGATTTGTCTCACGTTGCCTAATCTCCCATTGCCAACCAGAACACTAAGGCCTAACAAGGAACCCAAACCGGCTGTGTGCGTGCACCATCGTGCACTATCATGCATACATTTGTTTTGTCCCCCTACACCAAACGTGATCACGACACGCAGGTTAAAATATCAAAACAAACTCTGAACCAATGACATTAATTTGGGGACAGGTCGAAAAGCATTAAACATGTATGGTAATTTAGCTAGTTAGCTTGCACATGCTAGTTAATTTGTTCTATTTAGCTAGCTTGCTGTTGCTAGCTAATTTGTCCTGGGATATAAACATTGAGTTGTTATTTTACCTGAAATGCACAAGGACCTCTAATCCGACAATTAATCCACACATAAAACGGACAATCGAATCGTTTCAAGTCATCTCTCCTCCTTCCAGGCTTTTTCATCTTTGAACTTATATGGTGATCGCATCTAAACTTTCATAGTATTACCCACGACAACCGGCAACAAAGTTCGTCTTTCAATCACCCACGTGGGTATAACCAATGAGGAGATGCACGTGGGTACCTGCTTCTATAAACCAATGAGGAGATGGAATAGGCAGGACTTTCAGCACGATCTGCGTCATGAAATAGGAATGACTTCTATTTTAGCCCTTGGTAACGCAGACGCTCGTTGGCGCGTGTGAACAGTGTGGTTGCAATAGTTGAATAACATGGATTTCTACATTTATTTTGCATCGCTCGCACACGCGACGTGTCCGGTCTGGTCAGCATGTTAAGGAGTAATTCCTAAAACATCCTATAAAGAAGGTCTGTTCTCATTGACACTAACTAGTCCAGTGATCAGCTTCCCTGGTCCAGCTCAGTGTTGTTGTCACATTTCCCAGAACTCCAACACTTTCACAGAAAAATGGAACACCTTCAAAGTTCTATCATCAGAACACCACATTAACTTCTCTATATCTGTTCTGCCAGATCTCTGACCTGCCCAAAGTGTGGTCTGATGGGTGACAGCCCAGACACCCAGCAGCGTTGACCTTGGCCACGTTGAGAACTAACCTGGATAGTACCACCACACTCAGGAGATGGCACATCTAGTTGAAGGGCCAGACAAGACAGTAACAGTGTGTTGCCATGCCTGGGCTAATGGGTGACCCTTGAACCTAATGTGCCAGATCTCTGCCTTGTCCAATTGTGAATCAGGGTAGGGCAGAGATGTGTGTGACCAGATGTATGCCAGCCCAGACACCCAACAGCTCAGCTGCCCAGCCGTCCAGGCACTGTTGACCCTTGACCTTGATGTGACAACTTCCTTGGGTGCTGCACAACTGTCCCTGTGCCTTCTTGAGAAGCTTCCCGACATCAACGAGCAGATAGCTTTTGATACAGACACACCATGGAAATAAACAGGGAATGCAGGGAATGCTTGGGTGCCACTATCAGACATTTAAACCTGGATATAGACACGAGGAGCACTCTATTCCGTTGATACGGTGTCAAAGATTCTGATTATCGGAGAAAATATTACATCATCATATTAACATGGTTTCCATGGTTTCAACACAAGTACTAATCTGTAAATAAACCTGGAAGTAATATGTCACTATACATTTTATGTTTAACTAATGTCAGTTTATGTGACTAACTACAATAGTTAAACGTCACAATCTTGAAATGTTTTCTAATGAGACCATGTTGATAGGAACCACAATGTCATTGTGTTTGTGGTTCCTGTAAGGTAACAGGGGACGAGTCTCTTTCAGAAGGACATCTGAATCAGTGGAGGTTGGTGGGAGGAGCTGTAGGAGAACAGGCTCATTTTAATGGATGGAACGGAATCAATGGAATGATATCAAACACATCAACCACATGGAAGCAACATGTTTGACTCCATTACAATGAGCCCATCCTCCTATAGCTCCTTCCACCAACCTCCTCTGGTCTGAATAACCAATAAATAATCCAGTGGCGAAGCAAACACACACACACACACACACACACACACACACATACATACATACATACACACACACACACACACACACACACACGCGTGCGCATATATCCACACACACACACGCGTGCGCATATATCCACACACACACACACACACACACACACACACACACACACACACACACACACACACATATGCATTATTGATGAATAACACCTGGCCAAAGCTGTGAATTCACAGTGAAAGTTGTGAATTATCTTCCTTTCTAACAGCATTTGGGTTGCATCAGGTTTTGTCCCCTGAAAAACCACACGGCCACACTGCCACTACATGAGAGTGGTACACACGCTTTAAAACCATTTCCTCACTCCGATGGCCAGAGCTAATGGACACAGTCAGAGACAAATGGAGGAGAGGACAGGGAGGGAGTGAGAGAGAGAGAGAGAGAGAGAGGGACAGAGAGAGAGAGAGAGAGGGGGGGGACAGAGAGAGAGAGGGAGGACAGAGAGAGAGAGAGAGAGAGAGAGAGAGAGGGACAGAGAGAGAGAGAGAGAGAGAGAGAGAGGGACAGAGAGAGAGAGACAGAGAGGGAGAGAGAGAGAGAGAGAGAGAGAGAGAGAGAGAGGGACAGAGAGAGAGAGAGAGAGAGAGAGAGAGAGAGAGAGAGAGAGAGAGAGGGACAGAGAGAGAGAGAGAGAGAGGGACAGAGAGAGAGAGAGAGAGAGAGAGGGACAGAGAGAGAGAGAGAGAGAGACAGAGAGAGAGAGAGAGAGAGAGGAGAGAGAGAGAGAGAGGGACAGAGAGAGAGAGAGAGAGAGAGAGAGAGAGAGAGAGAGAGAGGGACAGAGAGAGAGAGAGAGAGGGAGAGAGAGAGAGAGAGAGAGAGAGAGAGAGAGAGAGAGTGGTCCTTTTAAAGCACTAAAGTGAAGTGGGAGGTAAGAACATAAGCGGTCAACTTCACATTAAATATTTGATCATCTGTTCACAGGACTATTTCCTGTTTCCTGAGGTAAATATGTTCCAGTACAAAATGTTCAGGTTCTACACAACTTTCTCTATTTGTTTCTTTATCTCTTTCTGTCCAAGTCTTTTCTATAGTCCTCTGTGTGTGTGCGTGTGCGTGTGGGGGTGTGTTTGTGTGTGGGTGGGCGGGTGTGTGTGTGTGTGTGCGTGTGGGGGTGTGTTTGTGTGTGGGTGGGTGTGTGTGTGTGGGTGTGTGTGTGTGGACTCTCTAACAATCCATTACCAGTGTATCATTGTCTACTGAAACTGTATCTATAGCAGTTTGCAATCTAGAATCTAATCTCACACTGTCAATTGGATTAATTTTATTCATTTATTAGACGGGCAAATTCCATTGCACTCCAAAGCTGAAAGACCGGCTCAAGTGGAAAAAGTGGTGCACTGATGAAACACCCAGCTCGCAGGCCACGGGGTGGTAATTGCAGGAAATGAAACACATTTCCAATTCATGCATAACAATTATTGAACTGGTTAGTCATTATTTTTCTCAGTGATATAGGCTATATATTTAACATCTACAGAAGTGAGGATCTTGTTACCCAAGGCACTGCAGCACTTCATTTACAAGAAATGTGATTTTTTTTTTTTTAAGAAAAATACATCTTCAATTGAAGCCTACTAGAAAGTTCCCTCGGGCCTGGAGGGAAGTTAAAGTCATTCCGCTTTACCCAAGAATAAAAAGCTCAGTTTACTGGCCTGTTACCAACCCTTAGTAAAGTTTGGGGGAAAAAATTGTGTTCGACCAGATACAATGCTATGTTACAGATTTTCAGTATACTTATAGGGAAGGACATTCAACAAACCACAACACTTACACAAATGACTG
This sequence comes from Oncorhynchus nerka, assembly GCF_034236695.1. Lineage (NCBI taxonomy): Eukaryota > Metazoa > Chordata > Actinopteri > Salmoniformes > Salmonidae > Oncorhynchus > Oncorhynchus nerka. The sequence continues at coordinate 92,010,883 of NC_088410.1, forward strand.
ATGATTGGCTGAGAAAAATGAATGATAGAAATATTCTGGGGTTTGTTTTGTTAGACTTTTGACATTATTGATCATAGTCTGCTGCTGGAGAAAAACGTATGTGTTATGGCTTTACACCCCCTGCAATATTGTGGATAAAGTTAGTTACCTGTCCAACAGAACACAGAGGGTGTTCTTTAACTTCACTGGCTGGCAATACTATATTGCCTATATGAACATCCAATAGTCAAATATATATGAAATACAAATGGTATAGAGAGAAAGTCCTATAATAAGTACAACCTAAAACTTCTTAACTGTGATTATTGAAGACTCATGTTAAAAGGAACCACCAACTTTCATATGTTCTCATGTTCTAAGCAAGGAACTTAACCTCTCTTGGGTAGGGGGCAGCATTCGGAATTTTGGATGAAAAGCGTGCCCAAAGTAAACTACCTGCTACTCAGGCCCAGAAGCTAGGATATGCATATAATTGATAGAAAACACTCTAAAGTTTCCAAAACTGTTAAAATAATGTCTGTGAGTATAACAGAACTGATATGGCATGCAAAAACCTGAGAAGAATCCATCCAGGAAGTAGGATTCTTTGATTTTTGTAGTTTTCTATTGAATGTCTTTATAGTATCCATTGACTTAGGACTCGAATTGCACTTCCTATGCCTTCCACTAGATGTCAACAGTCTTTAGTAATTGTTTCAGGCTTGTATTCTGAAAAATGAGTGAGTAAGACCAATGTAATGATTTGTCTGGTGGGTGCTGTTCTCAGATAATCGCATGGTATGCTTTCGCCATAAAGCCTTTTTGAAATCTGACACAGTGGTTAGATTAACAAGAAGTTCATCTTTAAACCAATGTATAACACTTGTATGTTTTATTAATTTTTAAAATTAGTATTTCTGTTTTTGAATCTGGTGCTCTGCAATTTCGCTAGCGTTCCACGTACCCTTGTGAGGTTAATGGTAGCCTTGCCAACCTATTCCAGGTAGAGTCAGGAATTCCCCAGGGCAGCTGTCTAGGCCCCCTTTCTTTTTTCAATCTCTACAAACGACATGCCACTGGCTTTGAGTAAAGCCTGTCTGTCAATGCATGCAGATGACTCAACACTATACACGTCAGCTACTACAGTGACTGAAATGCCTGCAACACTTACCAAAGAGCTGCAGTTAGTGTTAAAATGGGTGGCAAGGAATAAGTTAGTCCTAAATATTTGGGACAAATCATTCACTAAACCCTGAACCTCAACTAAAAATGGTAATAAATCATGTGGAAATTTAGCAAGTTGAGGTGACTAAATTGCTTGGAGTAACCCTGTATTGTAAACTGTCATGGTCAAAACATATTGTATAGTGTTGAGTTTCATGCATGTTAACATAAGAAGCCTCCTCCCTAAGTTTGTTTTACTCACTGCTTTAGCACACTCCACCAACCCTGATGTCCTTGCAGTGTCTGAACACTTAATAGAATCACAAATTCTAAGATTTCCATCCCCAACTACAACATTTTCCGTCAAGATAGAACTGCCAAAGGGGGATGAGTTGCAATCTACTGCAGAGATAGCCTGCAATGTTCTGTCATACATTCCAGGTCTATGCCCAAACAGTTCGAGCTTCTAATTAAAAAATTAATCTCTCCAGAAATAAGTTGCTCACTGTTGCCGCCTGTTATAGACCCCCCTCAGCTCCCAGCTATGCCCTGGTCACCATATGGGAAATGATTGCACCCCATCTATCTTCAGAGTTCGTTCTGCTAGGTGACCTAAACTGGGATATGCTTAACACCCCGGAAGTCCTACAATCTAAGCTAGATGCCCTCAATCTCACACAAATTATCAAGGAACCCACCAGGAACAACCCTAAATCCATAAACATGGGCACCCTCATAGATATTATCCTGACCAACTTGCCCTCCAAATACACCTCTGCTGTTTTCAGTCAGGATCTCAGCGATCACTGCCTCATTGCCTGCTCCGCTATGGGTCTACGGTCAAACGACCACCCCTCATCACTGTCAAACACCTCCTAAAACACTTCTGCGAGCAGGCCATTCTAATCAACCTGGCATGGGTATCCTGGAAGAATATTGACCTCATCCCGTCAGTTGAGGATGCCTGGTTGTTCTTTAAAAGTAATTTCCTTACCATCTTAAATAAGCATGCCCCTTTCAAAAAATGTAGAACTAAGAACAGATATAGCCCTTGGTTCACTCCAGACCTGACTGTCCTCGACTAGAACAAAATATTAATGTGGTGGACTGCACTAGCATCGAATAGTCCCCGCCATATGCAACTTTTCAGGGAAATCAGGAACCAATGCAAGCAGTCAGTCAGGAAAGCAAAGGCTAGCTTTTTCAAACAGAAAGTTGCATCCTGTAGCTCTAACTCCAAAATGTTTTAGGACACTGTAAAGTCCATGGAGAATAAGAGCACCTCCTCCCAGCTTCCCACTGCACTGAGGCTAGGTAACACTGTCACCACCGATAAATCCACCATAATCAAGAATTTCAATAAGCATTTCTGTATGGCTGGCCATGCTTTCTTCCTGTCTACCCCAACCCCGGCCAACAGCCCCGCACACCCCACAGCTACGTGCCCAAGCCTCCCCAGCTTCCCGTTCACCCAAGTAGCAGATGTTCTGAAAGAGCTGCAAATCCTGGACCCGTACAAATCAGCAATCTGGACCCTCTCTTTCTAACATTATCCGCCGCCATTGTCACAACCCCAGTCTGTTCAACCTCTCTTTCGTATCGCGTATCGTCCGAGATCCGTATCGTCCGAGACCCAAATTGCTATAGAGCTATATCCATCCTGCCCTGCCTTTCTAAAGTCTTTGAAAGCCAAGTTAATAAACAGATCACCGACCATTTCGAATCCCACCGTACCTTCGCTGTGCAATCCGGTTTCCGAGCTGGTCACGGGTGCACCTCAGCCACGCTCAAGGTACTAAATGATATCATAACCACCATCAATAAAAGACAGTACTGTGCAGTCTTCTTCATCGACCTGGTCAAGGCTTTCGACTCTCTCAATCACCGTATCCTTATCAGCAGACACAACAGCTGTCACGCCCTGGTCTAAGTATTTTGTGTTTTTCTTCATGTATTGGGTCAGGCCAGGGTGATTGGGAACCATATTTAGGCAGCCATATTCTTTGAGTTTGTCATGGGTGATTGTCCTTAGTGTCTTTGTTCCTGTCGCTGTATTTAGTTGACAAGTATAGGCTGTTTCGGTTTTCATTACGTTTATTGTTTTGTAGTGTTTTGTGTTTATTCGTATTTACGTTTGTTTTCATTAAACATGGATCGCAATCTACACGCTGCAGTTTGGTCCGACTCTCCTTCACCACACCTAGAAAGCCGTTACAGAATCACCCACCACCAACGGACCAAGCAGCGTGTTAACAGGCAGGAGCCACAGGAGAGGCAACAGAGGCAGCAGCAGCAGGAGCAGCAGCAGCTGCAGTGGGAGAGGCTGCACCACCTGGAGAAATGGACATGGGAGGAAGAACTGGACGGTAAAGAACCCTGGGCTCAGCCTGAAGAATATCGCCGCCCCAAGGAAGAACTGGAGGCAGCGAAAGCTGAGAGGCGCAGATATGAGGAGGCAGCACGGCGTAGCGGATGGAAGCCTGAGAATCAGCCCCAAAAATTTATTGGGGGCTCAGGGAGAGTGTGGCAGAGTCAGGAGTCAGACCTGAGCCAACTCTCCCTGTTTATCGTGAGGAGCCAAGGAGGAGACCAGAACCAGAGCCGGTGTTGGAGGTGAGCGAAACAGAGACTGTGAAGGAGTTAATGGGGAAATTGGAGGAGAGAGAAATGAGGGAGTTGCTGTGTTGGTGCTTTTTGCATGGAATTCGCCCGACGGAATGTGTTGGGGATTTGATGGCACCTGGGTTAGCGCTCCATACTCGTCCTGAGGTGCGTGTTAGTCGGCTGGTGAAGTTGGTGCCAGCCTCACGCACCAGACCTCCTGTGCACATCCCTAGCCTTGCACGTCCTGTGCCAACACTGCTCTCAAGATCTCCAGTACGCCTTCACGGTCTAGCCCATCCTGTGCCACCTCCACACTCCAGTCCTCCGGTAGCAGCTCCCCGCACCAGGCTTCCTGTGCGTGTCCTCGATCCAGTACCACCAGTTCCAGCACCACGCACCAGGCCTTCAGTGCGCCCCGCCTGTTTAGCGCAGCCAGAACCTTTCTCCTCTACAGCGCTGCTGGAGCCTCCCGCCTGTTCAGCGCAGCCAGAGCCTTCCTCCTCTACAGCGCTGCTGGAGCCTCCCGCCTGTTTAGCGCAGCCAGAGCCTTTCTCCTCTCCTGCGCTGCCGGAGTCTCCCGCCTGTTCAGCGCAGCCAGAGCTGTCAGTCTGCATGGAGCAGCCAGAGCTGTCAGTCTGCATGGAGCAGCCAGAGCTGTCAGTCTGCATGGAGCAGCCAGAGCTGCCAGTCTACATGGAGCAGCCAGAGCTGCCAGTCTGCATGAAGCAGCCAGAGCTGTCAGTCTGCATGGAGCAGCCAGAGCTGTCAGTCTACATCACATATGTCAGAGTCAAGGCCCGCGGGCCACATCCGGCCCGCAAGAAGGTTTTTTACGGCCCCTGGGATGATCTTGATTTATTATTAGAACCGGCCCGCAGCAAGCCGGCAGCCCGCAGATCTTTTACACGCACCAATACTACATTTCCCACAATGCAAAGGTGACGCACCGAGCAGTAGGCTGCTTCATTTCAATATTTATTGGCACAGCAGTCGTCAGCATCACAGTAAAATTAACTTTCAGATACCCATCAAAAATGGCAAAACGGAAGGTGGATACTGAGAACCGGGGTTTCAAACAAGGTGGGAGTCGGAGTATATGTTCACGAAGGTAGCTGGAAAAACCTGTGTGTCTTCTGTGTGGAGAAAGTGTGGCGGTACTGAAAGAGTATAATCTGAGACGACATTATGAAACGAAACACGCGGACAAAAACAAGAATATGGACATGGAACAAAGGCTACAAAAGGCAGAGGAATTAAAACGAGGCCTCAAATCTCGACAGGCTCTGTTCAAAAAAGCCAAATCACAAGGCCAGGCTGCTGTCAAGGCCAGTTTTATTTTGGCAGAAGAGATCGCTAAATCAGCCCGGCCATTTACGGAGGGGGATTTCATCAAAAACTGCATGATTAAAGTTTGTGACGAAGTTTGCCCAGAAAAAAGGCAACTCTTTTAAATGTGAGTCTGAGCAGAAACACCATTGCCGAGAGAGTAGACCAGTTGTCCATCAATCTAAAAGAGCAGCTTGTGAAAAAGGGAAAAGATTTTATTGCATATTCCTTGGCTGTGGATGAGAGCACCGACATTTCTGACATTGCCCAGTTGTCAATTTTCATCCGCGGAGTGGACTCCAACCTAAGCGTGACAGAGGAGTTTTTGGCTTTACGTCCTATGCATGGCACAACTACGGGGCATGATTTGTATGAAGAGGTGTCAAGATGTGTAAATGAGATGGAGCTGCCTTGGGAAAAACTCGTGGGTTTGACAACCGACGGAGCACCTGCGATGTGTGGACACAGGAGCGGACTGGTGGCGAAGATACGGAAAAGATGCAAGAGGAAAACGCGACAGGTGAGCTGACAGCTTATCATTGTATCATACACCAGGAAGCGTTGTGCGGTAAAGCCTTGAAAATGGAGCATGTAATGAGCATCATCACGCGCACAGTTAACTTTATCAGAGCCAAAGGTTTGAATCACCGCCAGTTCAAGGCATTTCTGACGGAGTTAGAAACGGAGCATGGTGATTTGCCTTATCACACAGAGGTGCGATGGCTAAGCCAGGGAAAGGTGCTTCAAAGATGTTTCGAGCTTCGTGAGGAGATTTGTCTGTTCTTGGACAGCAAAGGGAAAGACACAACACAACTCCGAGACGAAATGTTTCTGTGTGAAATGGCTTTTCTGTGTGACATTACGAGTCATCTGAATGCAATAAACTTGCAGCTGCAGGGTCGGGATCGTGTCATCTCTGATATGTACAGTACAGTGAAGGCATTTAAAACCAAACTGACTCTGTGGGAGACGCAGATGCGGAAAGAAAATTTGAGCCACTTTCCCAGCTGCCAGACCATGAAAGAGAAGCTCTCTACCAGTGCGTTCCCCGAGCACACAGTTGGCTGATAAAATAGGTATGCTTGCCGCTGACTTTCGACGCCGATTTGCTGACTTTGAAGCACAAAAAAGCAGGTTGGAACTGCTCGGTAACCCATTTGCTGTTGACGTGGAAAGCTCACCACCAAACCTCCAAATGGAGTTGATTGACCTCCAATGCAATGATGCACTGAGGGCAAAATATGCGGCAGTGGGTGCTGCGGAGTTCGCCCGTTCCTCCCGGCACAATGCCCCAGCTGCGCATCCAGGCTGCTCAAACGTTGTCTATGTTTGGCAGCACATACCTGTGTGAACAACTGTTTTCTTTGATGAACCTGAACAAAACATCACACAGAAGTCGACTTACTGCTGAACACCTCCACTCAATTCTGAGGATTTCTTCAGCTCAGAGCCTTACCCGAACATTGATGAACTTGTGGAAAAGATGGGACACCACCAAGTATCACCTCAACCTCAAACAAGTGAACATTACTGTGCAATCACATATTTAGAGTTTTTACTCAGTTCAAGTTTAAAAGTTAAAATTTAATATTTGTTTTCACTGCATGTTACTTCTCCTTAAACAAAGTGTTGTTTTTGATTAATAGATTTTTGCACTTTATTTTTTTGTATTTCAATCCAATTATATTTTAAAAATATTTCAGTTGAGTGGATGATAGAAAATTGCTATTATTGTTTTTTCTTTGAAGTAAATTTAGCCCACTTTTGCTAAAATAGAAAATATAGTCTACTGATGGTGCCTTGAATACCGGTTTCTTTCATTTAATGTTCATGTTATGGGGATATTTATATAAAGGAAATTTGTCTTTTGTGTCTGTTGAAAATTAAAGATTACTGACAGAGCCATAAGAAAATATTGCTTTATTTATCTGATCATATTGTAATATATTTGTTAGGTTTTCAGTAGGTTCAATTAGGTTCACTAGACTATATGCGTCATTTAAAAAATTTTCAATGAACATTCGAACAGTCCGGCCCTCGTCTTGTAGCTGATTTTTTTATTTGGCCCTCCGTCCATTTGACTTTGACACCCCTGGTCTACATGGAGCTCACCTCCAACACCGGCTCTGGTTCTGGTCTCCTCCTTGGCTCCTCACGATAAACAGGGAGAGTTAGCTCAGGTCTGACTCCTGACTCTCCCTGAGCCTCCCCCCAATACATTTTTGGGGCTGATTCTCAGGCTTCCATCCGCTACGCCGATGGATCAGCCAGAGCTGCCAGTCTGCAAGGAGCTGCCAGTCTGCAAGGAGCTGCCAGTCTGCAAGGAGCTGCCAGTCTGCAAGGAGCTGTCAGTCTGCAAGGAGCCGCCAGTCTGCCCAGCGCCGCCAGTGCCGCCAGTCTGCCCAGCGCCGCCAGTGCCGCCAGTCTGCCCAGTGCCGCCAGTCTGCCCAGCGCTGCCAGTGCCCCCAGTCTGCCCAGCGTCGCCAGTCTGCCCAGCGCCGCCAGTGCTCCCAGTCTGCCCAGCGCCGCCAGTCTGCCCAGCGCCGCCAGTCTGCCCAGCGCCGCCAGTCTGCCCAGCGTCGCCAGTCTGTCAGGATCAGTTAGATCCACCAGTCAGCCAGGATCCGCCAGAAGTGCCAGTCGGCCAGGATCCGCCAGTCGGCCAGGATCCGCCAGTCGGCCAGGATCCGCCAGTCAGCCAGGATCCGCCAGTCAGCCAGGATCCGCCAGTCAGCCAGGATCCACCAGTCAGCCAGGATCCACCAGTCTGCCAGGATCCGCCAGAAATGCCAGTCAGCCAGGATCCGCCAGTAGTGCCAGTCGGCCAGGATCTGCCAGTCGGCCAGGATCTGCCAGTCAGTCAGGATCCGCCAGTCAGCCAGGATCTGCCAGATCTGCTAGTCAGCCAGGATCTGCCAGTCAGCCAGGATCTGCCGGAACCACCAGCCAGCCAGGATCTGGTAGATCCATCAACCTGCCTGAGCTTCTTCTCACTCCTGAGCTTTCTCTCACTCCCGAGCTGCCTCAGTCCCGAGCTGTCCTTCAGTCCCGATCTGCTCCTCAGTCCAGTGGGGTTCTGGGTGAGGACTACTAGGCCATGGTCGGCGGCGAGGGTGGTCTATCCAGGGACGCGAGGAGAGGGGACTAAGACATTGACTGAGTGGGTTCCACGTCCCGCGCCGGAGCCGCCACCATGGACAGACGCCCACCCGGACCCTCCCTATTGTTTTGAGGTGCGTTCGGGAGTCCGCACCTTAGGGGTGAGGTTCTGTCATGCCCTGGTCTAAGTATTTTGTGTTTTTCTTCATGTATTGGGTCAGGCCAGGGTGTGGCATGGAGTTTTTGTATTGTGGTGTGTTTTGTCTTGGGGTTTTGGTGTGTATGTATTTGGGATTGTAGCTAGTGGGGTTATCTAGCAAAGGCTATGGCTGTCTGGAGTGGTTCTCAATCAGAGGCAGGTGCTTATCGTTGTCTCTGATTGGGAACCATATTTAGGCAGCCATATTCTTTGAGTTTGTCGTGGGTGATTGTCCTTAGTGTCTTTGTTCCTGTCGCTGTATTTAGTTGACAAGTATAGGCTGTTTCGGTTTTCATTACGTTTATTGTTTTGTAGTGTTTTGTGTTTATTCGTATTTACGTTTGTTTTCATTAATTTCATGGATCGCAATCGCAATCTACACGCTGCAGTTTGGTCCGACTCTCCTTCACCACACCTAGAAAGCCGTTACAACAGCCTTGGTTTCTCAAATGACTGCCTCACCTGGTTCACCAACTACTTCTCAGATAGAGTTCAGTGTGTCAAATCGGAGGGCCTGTTGTCTGGACCTCTGGCCGTCTCTATGGGGGTGCCACAGGGTTCAATTCTCGGGCCGACTCTTTTCTCTGTAACTAACCTCCAAACAAGCTTCAATGCCTTACAACACTCCTTCCGTGGCTTCCAACTGCTATTAAACGCTAGTAAAACCAAATGCATGCTCTTCAAACGTTCGCTGCCCGTACTCGCCCGCCCGACTAGCATCACTACTCTGGACGGTTCTGACTTAGAATATGTGGACAACTACAAATACCTAGGTGTCTAGCTAGACTGTAAACTCTCCTTCCAGACTCAAATCTCCAATCCAAAATTAAATCTAGAATCGGCTTTCTATTTCGCAACAAAGTCTCCTTCACTCACACCGCCAAACTTACCCTAGTAAAACTGACTATCCTACCGATCCTCAAATTCAGCGATGTCATTTACAAAATAGCTTACAATACTCTACTAAGCAAACTGGATGCAGTCTATCACAGTGCCATCCGTTTTGTCACCAAAGCCCCTTATCACACTCACCACTGCGACCTGTATGCTCTAGTCGGCTGGCCCCCACTACATATTCGTCGCCAGACCCACTGGCTCCAGGTCATCTATAAGTATATGCTAGGTAAGGCTTCACCTTATCTCAGCTCACTGGCCACGATAACAACACCCACCCATAGCATGCGCTCCAGCAGGTATATCTCACTGGTTGTCCCCAAAGCCAACAGCTCCTTTGGCCACCTTTCCTTCCAGTTCTCTGCTGCCAATGACTAGAACAAATTGCAAAAATCGCTGAAGCTGGAGACTTATATTTCCCTCACTCACTTTAATCATCAGCTATTTGAGCAGCTAACCCATCGCTGCAGCAGTACATAGCCCATCTGTAAATAGCCCACCCAATCTACCTACCTCATCCCCATATTGTTTTTATTTACTTTTCTGCTCTTTTGCACACCAGTATTTCTACTTGCACATCATCATCTGCTCATCTATCACTCCAGTGTTAATTTGCTAAACTGTAATTACTTCACTACTAAGGCCTATGTATTGTCTACCTCCTCACACCATTTGCACACACTGTATATAGACTTTATTTTTTTTCTATTGTGTTATTGACTACACTTGTTTATCCAATGTGTAACTCTGTGTTGTTGTATGTCTCGAACTGCTTTGATTTATCTTGGCCAGATCGCAGTTGTAAATGAGAACTTGTTCTCAACCTAGCCTACCTGGTTAAATAAAGGTGAAATAAAATGTAAAAAAATAATAATAATAATAATAATTGAAACATCAGTAGCTAAGATGGGGAGAAGTCTGTCCAAAATAAAGTGCTGATCTACCTTCTTAACAGCACTATCAACAAGTCAGGTCCTACAGGCCCTAGTTTTGTCACACCTGGACTACTGTTCAGTCGTGTGGTCAGGTGCCACAAAAAAAAGGACCTAGGAAAATTGCATTTGGCTCAAAACAGGGCAGCACGGCTGGATGTACACAGAGAGCTAACATTAATAATATGCATGTCAATCTCTCCTGGCTCAAAGTGGAGGAGAGATTGACTTCATCACTACTTGTATTTGTGAAAGGTATTCACATGTTGAAAGCACAGATATGTCTGTTTAATGTTTCATTTAACTAGGTAAATCAGTTAAGAATAAATTCTTATTTACTGTTAACTGCCTTATTCAGGGAAGAACAACAGATTTGTACCTTATCAGCTCGGGGATTCAATATAGCAACCTTTCAGTTACTGGCCCAACACTCTAACCACTAGTCTACCTGCCACCTAGTGCACAGCTCAGACACCCATGCACACCCCACAAGACATGCCAACAGAGGTCTCTTCACAGTCCCCAAATCCAGAACAGACAATGGGAGGCGCACAGTACTACATAGAGCCGTGACTATATGTAACTCTATTCCACATCAGGTAACTGATGCAGCAGTAGAATCAAATAAAAATACACCTTATGGAACAGGAGGGACTGTGAAGCAACACAAACATAGGCACAGACACATGCATAGAGAAACATGATAACATACACATTATACACACACGTACGCATGGATTTTGCATTGTAGATATGTGGTAGTGGAGTAGGGGCCTGAGGGCACACACTTAGTGTGTTGTAGATATGTGGTAGTGGAGTAGGGGCCTGAGGGCACACACTTAGTGTGTTGTGACATCTGTTATGAATGTATGTTGTGTTGTAGATATGTGGTAGTGGAGTAGACACCAGAGAGCACACACTTAGTGTGTTGTGACATCTGTTATGAATGTATGTTGTGTTGTAGATATGTGGTAGTGGAGTAGGGGCCTGAGGGCACACACTTAGTGTGTTGTGACATCTGTTATGAATGTATGTTGTGTTGTAGATATGTGGTAGTGGACTAGACACCAGAGAGCACACACTTAGTGTGTTGTGACATCTGTTATGAATGTATGTTGTGTTGTAGATATGTGGTAGTGGACTAGACACCAGAGAGCACACACTTAGTGTGTTGTGACATCTGTTATGAATGTATGTTGTGTTGTAGATATGTGGTAGTGGACTAGACACCAGAGAGCACACACTTAGTGTGTTGTGACATCTGTTATGAATGCACTGTAATGTTTTTATAATTGTATAACTGTCATCTATGTTTTGTCTTGCTGTGAACAATGACTGTATATGGATGGACAAAGCCATTGATCATGTGACACCATTCATTCCTATGTGAAGACTCACTTTTGCGTTGAAGCCAAATGAATACCGTAAAGATGGCGTCTCATGGATACATAACAGGCGTAGTTTGAGCTACTCCTGGAAGTGGAGGCAAGCTCAGCACTGTCCCTTCTCATTGAGTCAAGTTGAAGGCAGATGGGCGTAGTTTGAGCTACTCCTGGAAGTGGAGGCAAGCTCAGCGCTGTCCCTTCTCATTGAGTCAAGTTGAAGGCAGATGGGCGTAGTTTGAGCTACTCCTGGAAGTGGAGGCAAGCTCAGCACTGTCCCTTCTCATTGAGTCAAGTTGAAGGCAGATGGGCGTAGTTTGAGCTACTCCTGGAAGTGGAGGCAAGCTCAGCACTGTCCCTTCTCATTGAGTCAAGTTGAAGGCAGATGGGCGTAGTTTGAGCTACTCCTGGAAGTGGAGGCAAGCTCAGCACTGTCCCTTCTCATTGAGTCAAGTTGAAGGCAGATGGGCGTAGTTTGAGCTACTCCTGGAAGTGGAGGCAAGCTCAGCACTGTCCCTTCTCATTGAGTCAAGTTGAAGGCAGATGGGCGTAGTTTGAGCTACTCCTGGAAGTGGAGGCAAGCTCAGCACTGTCCCTTCTCATTGAGTCAAGTTGAAGGCAGATGGGCGTAGTTTGAGCTACTCCTGGAAGTGGAGGCAAGCTCAGCACTGTCCCTTCTCATTGAGTCAAGTTGAAGGCAGATGGGCGTAGTTTGAGCTACTCCTGGAAGTGGAGGCAAGCTCAGCACTGTCCCTTCTCATTGAGTCAAGTTGAAGGCAGATGGGCGTAGTTTGAGCTACTCCTGGAAGTGGAGGCAAGCTCAGCACTGTCCCTTCTCATTGAGTCAAGTTGAAGGCAGATGGGCGTAGTTTGAGCTACTCCTGGAAGTGGAGGCAAGCTCAGCACTGTCCCTTCTCATTGAGTCAAGTTGAAGGCAGATGGGCGTAGTTTGAGCTACTCCTGGAAGTGGAGGCAAGCTCAGCACTGTCCCTTCTCATTGAGTCAAGTTGAAGGCAGATGGGCGTAGTTTGAGCTACTCCTGGAAGTGGAGGCAAGCTCAGCACTGTCCCTTCTCATTGAGTCAAGTTGAAGGCAGATGGGCGTAGTTTGAGCTACTCCTGGAAGTGGAGGCAAGCTCAGCGCTGTCCCTTCTCATTGAGTCAAGTTGAAGGCAGATGGGCGTAGTTTGAGCTACTCCTGGAAGTGGAGGCAAGCTCAGCGCTGTCCCTTCTCATTGAGTCAAGTTGAAGGCAGATGGGCGTAGTTTGAGCTACTCCTGGAAGTGGAGGCAAGCTCAGCGCTGTCCCTTCTCATTGAGTCAAGTTGAAGGCAGATGGGCGTAGTTTGAGCTACTCCTGGAAGTGGAGGCAAGCTCAGCGCTGTCCCTTCTCATTGAGTCAAGTTGAAGGCAGACGGCCGTACAGCAGGCTGTCATCGGCAACTGAAATTATCCTGTGAGCGATTTTTAAATAATCGGTTCAAGGACATGAATCTGGTGTATTAGAAGTAATTATTGGTACCACGATTGTCTTTGAAAAACATTTTCATTTACTCAAAAATTTACCGCGAAGATTTCCATTTTCCCAATCACTATTTTCTGCAAACAATGGCTGCAGTACCGCGGCTTCAATGAGAGGGGGCAGTGTTTCTCCACTGGTTGTGAAGGAGTGGATCCTCTGAGAGCTGAATTGGTCTTAAAGGAAACAACGCCATCTACAGCTGATGGCACAAAGCCCCAGAAGACTCATAACCCTGACTCATAACCAATGATTCATAACCCTGACTCATAACCCTACTCATAACCCTGACTCATAACCCTGACTCATAACCCTGACTCATAACCAATGATTCATAACCCTGACTCATAACCCTACTCATAACCCTGACTCATAACCCTGACTGATAACCCTGACTCATAACCAATGATTCATAACCCTGACTCATAACCCTGACTCATAACCCTGACTCATAACCCTGACTCATAACCAATGATTCATAACCCTGACTCATAACCCTGACTCATAACCCTGACTCATAACCCTGACTCATAACCAATGATTCATAACCCTGACTCATAACCCTGACTCATAACCCTGACTCATAACCCTGACTCATAACCAATGATTCATAACCACTTTTATTTAAGCCACCATGCATTCATCTGGGGACTCCCCCACCATTGTCAGAAATATTTTGGAAGCTATAGAAATTCACATGTATTCTATTACAGACATCTTAATGCATATTTCTAAATTATATTATGTGAGCTAACGATAAAAAATGTAAATACATATAAAGAACTTTTCTTTGAAGTATAATTTTTTAGAAAGTGCTAATATTACTGTCCCCACAACAACAACAAAACGACTTAAATACATTGTCCTTACAGTATATATACAGTACCAGACAACGGTTTGGACAGAGGAGACTGTGAATCTGCTGCAAAGAAACCACTACTAAAGGACACCAATAAGAACAAGACACTTGCTTGGGCCAAGAATCACAAGCAATGAACATTAGACTGGTGGAAATCTGGACATTTTAGATTTTTGGTTCCAACTAGTGTGTCTTTGTGATACGCAGAGTAGATGAATGGATGGGACTAGTGGGACTATCAATTGTTTTTCAACAGGACAATGAGCCAACACACCTCCAGGCTGTGTAAGGGCTATTTAACAAAGAAGGAGCGTGATGGAGTGCTGCATCAGATGACCTGGCCTCCACAATCACCGACCTCAACCCAGTTGAGATGGTTTGGGATGAGTTGCACCGCAGAGTGAAGGAAAAGCTGCTAACAAGTGCTCAGCATATGTGGGAACTCCTTCAAAATGTTGAAAACGCATTCCAGGTGAAGCTGGTTGAGAGAATGCCAAGAGAGTACAAAGCTGTCATCAAGGCAAAGGTCGGCTACTTTGAAGAATCTCAAATATAAATGTCACTGATCCCTTCTGGAACTTTCATTGCACACACCTGTCCCCTATTCCCACTGATTGTATTTCTATATATGTTCCCTTTTTTCTCCATGGTCTTGTTGATTATTGTTACAATGTCCGTTAGCGCATGTGAGTACCTGTGCTGTGTATTTTGGGCTTTCGTGCCCTTGTGAATGATTACGGGTCTCATCCTGTGTGTATTTCTTAGAGGTACTCCTCGCTCTTTTGTTTTGGGTTTCAACCCTGTGTTTTGTGTACGTGTTTGTTAGGTCTTCGTCCCCGTGCCTCTACACGCACGCCGTAATATGAGCTGAAAAAAAAACGTATTACTCATTCCTGCCCTTGTCTCCCGATACTTCATACCAACGTGACAGTATAATCGACCTTTGAGGGAGACAGCAGGAATGGCCCGTCTGACAACACTGCGATTGGTCCGTCCGGCACCGCCGCAACTTCGGCAACTGCAACTGGGCCGGCCGACGTCGCCACAATGGGTCCGTCTAACGACGCAACTTTGTCAGCTGCATCGGCTCCTCATCGACCCGCATTGCGTTCCTGTGATCGCCCTCGAGGCCGGTGATAGTCGAGGGGGGGGGTTACTGTCACAGATCCCTCTGGAACTTTCATTGTGCACACCTGTTACCTATTCCACATGTATTTATTAAAGGTACTCCTCGCTCTTTTGTTTTGGGTTTCTACCCTGTGTTAAGTTGTGTGTTTGTTTGGTCTTTGTCCCTGTGCCTTTACACGGCACGCCGTAATTTGGGCTGAATGAAAAACACTATTACGCATTCCTGCGCCTGTCTCCCGAATCTCCTCATACCAACGTGACAATAAAATATATTTTGATTTGTTTAACGCTTTTTTGGTTACTACATGATTCCATATGTGTTATTTCATAGTTTTGATGTCTTCACTATTATTCTACAATGTAGAAAATAGTACAAATAAAGAAAAACCCTTGAATGAGTAGGTGTGTCCAAACCTTTGACTGGTACTGTATATATCATTGCTCATAACGCTACATCTAGGTCCTGTCACATAGAGAAAGGGAGCGCCGCTGTTCACGTTCTGTTAGTCTATCTGACTTATGAGCAGAGGCACATAATTAATAATCAGTCTCATTTTTCAAGCAATATACCTGCAACCTGTACACAGTGAACATGTCACATCTAGTCTTCATCACTTTGTGCTTGTGTTGAACAGCACCAGGAGAACGTAGGCAGTAGAGCAGTTGGCGTGTCTCATTTGTATGAGTTTATGCCTGCATTTCACTAGTTGCCAAATGCATATTTAGTGCCAGATGAGAACATTTTAACATGCTTAGAGCACCACCCACACTGTAGCCTTCAAAGTAGCCTGAGCTCCTACTGACTACCGACTCTGCAGTCTGTCTCTGGATTCTAAAGACTGTCACAACATCATAATGAGGCCCCTGACTGGCTCTCTGACTCTGCAGTCTGTCTCTGGATTCTAAAGACTGTCACAGCATCATAATGAGGCCCCTGACTGGCTCTCTGACTCTGCAGTCTGTCTCTGGATTCTAAAGACTCTCACAGCATCATAATGAGGCCACTGACTGGCTCTCTGACTCTGCAGTCTGTCTCTGGATTCTAAAGACTGTCACAGCATCATAATGAGGCCCCTGACTGGCTCTTTGACTCTGCAGTCTGTCTCTGGATTCTAAAGACTGTCACAGCATCATAATGAGGCCACTGACTGGCTCCCTGAGAGACCACACTTCATATATACTTCATTTGTTTAGTTCGTTATTGCAGTTATAAGACCAGAGAGTGGGAGAGAGGGGAAGGAAGGGAAGAGGAGGAGAGGCAGTAGTAGAGAGAGAGAGAGAGAGAGAGAGAGAGAGAGAGAGAGAGAGAGAGAGAGACAGCACAATTAGACCCAACCAAATCATGAGAAAACAAAAAGATAATTACTTAACACATTGGAAAGAATTAACCAAAAAACAGAGCAAACTAGAATGCTATTTGGCCCTAAACAGAGAGTACACAGCGGCAGAATACCTGACCACTGTGACTGACCCAAAATTAAGAAAAGCTTTGACTATGTACAGACTCAGTGAGCATAGCCTTGCTATTGAGAAAGGCCGCCGTAGGCAGACATGGCTCTCAAGAGAAGACAGGCTATGTGCTCACTGCCCACAAAATGAGGTGGAAACTGAGCTGCACTTCCTAACCTCCTGCCCAATGTATGACCATATTAGAGATACATATTTCCCCCAGATCACACAGATCCACAAAGAATTCGAAAACAAATCCAATTTTGAAAAACTCCCATATCTACTGGGTGAAATTCCACAGTGTGCCATCACAGCAGCAAGATTTGTGACCTGTTGCCACAAGAAAAGGGCAACCAGTGAAGAACAAACACCATTGTAAATACAACCCATATTTATGCTTATTTATTTTATCTTGTGTCCTTTAACTATTTGTACATTGTATATATATATATATATATATAATATGACATTGACATTTGTAATGTCTTTACTGTTTTGAAACTTCTGTATGTGTAATGTTTACTGTTCATTTTTGTTGTTTTTCACCTTATATATTCACTTTGTATGTTGTCTACCTCACTTGCTTTGGCAATGTTAACACATGTTTCCCATGCCAATAAAGCCCTTGAATTGAATTGAATTGAATTGAATTGAATTGAATTGAGAGAGAGAGAGAGAGGCAGAGAAGGAGGGAGAAAGAGAGAACTACCTAGTTTAAACACTGTCTATTCAGAATAACAATGGCCCCCTCTACTGGTCACTGTGAGAAACTCACTATTATCTGTAGTAATCCTACTGTATTTTAGATCAACTGAATGAATAGTCTTAAATGACAGGTAAGTCAGGTCCTTTTATGTCAGTCTTTAGTAAGAGGCTTTAGAGTGTGAATATGATTCAGGGTAAGGCTGGTTAGGGTTGGACATGTTGTCTTGTTTGTACTTGGATGACCTCCTCCCAAATACAGATGAGGTTGGAGAGGAATTTCTGAACCTGCAGGTGAACGACATCGTTTGAAAGATCAGTCATTGATAGCCTATAAGGTTTCTGGTAAGTTATTGTCTGATATGTCATTAGGACATTCTGTACAACAGTGCCAAGACAATAGAATAGAATAGAACTGAATTTAATAGATTAACTTTATTTTTCCCAGAAGGATCTTCAGTGACATAACAAATATAAATAGTTACAGTATATCTGCAGAGTGGTCTGTAGACAGCCTGTTACTAAACTGCACATTTAGCATGGTAACACACACACAGACACACACACCTTATCCAGCTGTTTGAGAGTGTCCTTCAGAGCGACCTCGCCCCACCCATCCTGGGCCTTCTTGCTGGTAGTCTGGTACAGGTTGGCGGTGGCCAACTTGATGGTGCCCAGGAGCATGGCCTTCGTAGTTGCCAAATTCTGGATGTGAGCCCACCGGGACTCCTGAGTGAAGAAACACACATGAAGAGGGAGAGATGAGAGAGTTAAAGGAAAGACTGGTCTGTGTGTGCAGCCCTCATGTCTATATTTTGGAAAACAGTTAGGACACTGAAGCCTAGGAATTCCATCCCCTTTCCTGCCTAAGCAAGTTGTGTCAGACTCTCGAATCGTTACTGAGAAAAATGAGATAAGTGATGCTTTTAATCAGCATTTTATCTCTGCAGGCTTTTTATTTGAAAGAAATTGTGGTTTAATTGAACCAATCAGTCGACTGCTCTTCCCTCTCCAAACCTACAGTTGGCTCAGTGGGAGATCAGTCAACTTCTACTGAATCTTTGTTTTCATTTCAACAACTTTCTACTTGTGATCTACTAGATGGGTTAAGATTGATGTAAAAAATAAATCAACTGCGGCTGATTTGCTTAATCTTTTCAGGTTTCCTTCATTTTACGAAGGGTGTCCCACAGGAATCGATTTTAGTCCTGTACTTTTTACTGTCTATTTAAACAATGTTGGTCTATCTGTAAAAAAATGTTTTACATACAGTACAACGTTATGCAGATGACACTGTTGTGTATGCTCTTGCCCCCACGCTGACCAGTCTCTGCCTTCATTGCTTTGTAGAAAGCCTTTGTTGTTCTCCAAATCATGTAACAAATGTTGATGATTTATACATATGTACATTGGATCGTGCTCTCATTGATTGTGTCACCGCTTTGTCTCGGCCTTGTCTCAGGATGGTAAGTTGGTGGTTGAAGATATCCCTCTAATGGTGTGGGGGCTGTGCTTTGTGGGTGGGGTTATATCCTTCCTGTTTGGCCCTGTCCGGGGGTGTCCTCGGATGGGGCCACAGTGTCTCCTGACCCCTCCTGTCTCAGCCTCCAGTATTTATGCTGCAGTAGTTCATGTGTCGGGGGGCTAGGGTCAGTTTGTTATATCTGGAGTACTTCTCCTGTCCTATTCAGTGTCCTGTGTGAATTTAAATGCCTTCTCTCTAATTCTCTCTTTCTCTCTTTCTTTCTCTCTCTCGGAGGACCTGAGCCCTAGGACCATGCCTCAGGACTACCTGACATGATGACTCCTTGCTGTCCCCAGTCCACCTGACCGTGCTGCTGCTCCAGTTTCAACTGTTCTGCCTTATTATTATTTGACCATGCTGGTCATTTATGAACATTTGAACATCTTGGCCATGTTCTGTTATAATCTCCACCCAGCACAGCCAGAAGAGGACTGGCCACCCCACATAGCCTGGTTCCTCTCTAGGTTTCTTCCTAGGTTTTGGCCTTTCTAGGGAGTTTTTCCTAGCCACCGTGCTTCTACACCTTCATTGCTTGCTGTTTGGGGTTTTAGGCTGGGTTTCTGTACAGCACTTTGAGATATCAGCTGATGTACGAAGGGCTATATAAATACATTTGATTTGATTTGATGACCGCTTATATACATCTGGGTATCTGGGTTGGCGAAAAGCTATTATGTTGATGAGTTAGTTAAGAAATTATTAATTAAAATGAGCTTATTTTATAGGAATAAGTCATGCCTTTCATTAAATAGCAGCAAACAAATAATTCAGTCAGCATTCATACTGGTTATAGACTATGGAGATATTGTCTATATGAATGCAGCTGCCACTTTGCTTTGTTCCGTGCGATAGGTTCAGTACACATCAATGTATTCTGTATCAAAAGGTAGACTAACCCTCTTTGAAGTCTGTAGGTCAATGCAATGCACTCATTTGGTTTATAAATCCCCCCTGCATGAATTTCCTCCATACCTTACTTCATTGTGGCGGCAGGGTAGCCTAGTGGTTAGAGCATTGGACTAGTAACCGAAAGGTTGCAAGTTTGAATCCACGAGCTGACAAGGTACAAATCTGTCATTCTGCCCCTGAACAGGCAGTTAACCCACTGTTCCTAGGCTGTCATTGAAAATAAGAATTTGTTCTTAACTGACTTGCCTAGTAAAATTTAAAAATGGTTAAACTTACAGACATTCCAGAGCCAGTGTCAGGTATGGTTAACTCTTGATCTCCACAGAGTTAGATACATCTGCTTTTAGTTTTTTAGCACCTTGCTTGTGAAATGATCTCCAAGACGTTCTGAAGTTTGGTGCCTCTCGGGCAATACAACCTTTATTTTACTCTACAAAAGGCTGCTTGGGGTCCTTTTTACTGGAAAATGTGTTTGTTTTCTATGATTGTGTTTAGCTTTTTGTGTATTGGTGTAAATATTGATGTGTAAAGTGATGTGTATAGTGATGTGTGTAGTGTATATTGATGTGCATATTGATGTGTGTAGTGATGTGTGTAGTGTATATTGATGTGCATATTGGTGTGTGTGTATATTGATGTGTATATTGATGTGCATATTGAGGTGTGTAGTGTATATTGATGTGTATATTGATGTGTGTGTAGTGATGTGTGTAGTGTGATATTGATGTGCATATTGAGTGTGTGTGTGTATATTGATGTGTGTATATTGATGTGTATATTGATGTGTGTAGTGTATATTGATGTGTATATTGAGGTGTGTAGTGATGTGTGTAGTGTATATTGATGTGCATATTGAGGTGTGTAGTGATGTGTGTAGTGTATATTGATGTGTGTAGTGATGTGTGTAGTGTATATTGATGTGTATATTGAGGTGTGTGTGTGTAGTGTATATTGATGTGTATATTGATGTGTGTAGTGATGTAGTGTATATTGATGTGTATATTGAGGTGTGTAGTGATGTGTGTAGTGTATATTGATGTGTATATTGATGTGTAGTGTATATTGAGTGAGTGATGTGTGTAGTGTATATTGATGTGT
Source organism: Oncorhynchus nerka (assembly GCF_034236695.1). Taxonomy (NCBI): domain Eukaryota; kingdom Metazoa; phylum Chordata; class Actinopteri; order Salmoniformes; family Salmonidae; genus Oncorhynchus; species Oncorhynchus nerka. The sequence continues at coordinate 92,031,649 of NC_088410.1, forward strand.
ATATTGAGGTGTGTAGTGATGTGTGTAGTGTATATTGATGTGTATATTGATGTGTATATTGATGTGTGTAGTGTATATTGATGTGTATATTGAGGTGTGTAGTGTATATTGATGTGTATATTGAGGTGTGTAGTGATGTGTGTAGTGTATATTGATGTGTATATTGAGGTGTGTAGTGATGTGTGTATATTGATGTGTATATTGAGGTGTGTAGTGATGTGTGTAGTGTATATTGATGTGTATATTGAGGTGTGTAGTGATGTGTGTAGTGTATATTGAGGTGTGTAGTGATGTGTGTAGTGTATATTGATGTGTGTAGTGATGTGTGTAGTGTATATTGATGTGTGTAGTGATGTGTGTAGTGTATATTGATGTGTATATTGAGGTGTGTAGTGATGTGTGTAGTGTATATTGATGTGTATATAGGACTCATCTATGAAAGAGACCCAGGTCTCGAAATAAAGGTTGAATACAGCAGTGAACAGACATGAGGCTGTGCAGATCAATCACCATGCTGATTGATCTGCACAGCCTCATGTCTGTTCACTGCTGTCCCCTCACCCATAGCATGGTCTCACTGCGTACTCTGTCCAGAATCCTCTGTAGCTTGGCCAGCCTGTTGTTGTAGTGCAGCAGGCGGTCGTCGTTCTGCTCCAGGTACTGGGTCAGCTGGGTCCGGGCCGTCTCACAACACTCCTGGTTCTGCTTGATGCTGGTCAGTAGTTCTTCCCTGGTCTGGACCAGACTGTCCACCCTGGACATCACCTGCCACGCCTCCTGGAACTGAGAGGATTCTAACACAGTTAGAATAAGGTTCACAAAATGGTTATTCTAGGTTTGGGGTACTCACTCCACCCATGCCTATTAGACTGAGGGTCAGGTTAGGTCAGGGATGGCCAATCCTCCTCCTGGAGAGCTACTTGGTGTATAGGCTTTTGTTCCAGCCCTGCTCTAAAACCTCTGATTCGACCATTACACATCATGATGAGCAGTTTATTAGTTTAACCTTATGGATAGCATTGGCCACCTCTGACCTGACCTGACCTGACTATCTACCACATACTTCTCTCAATGGCTTAATAATGGGAGTTAGTTCCATTAAATATGTTACAAACTCATGGAGAGTCTTAGAAATCTCAGTATCGGTGTCAGTTCCACCAAGCCAACATCAGACCAGAGAATTAGCTCACACTGCCTCCTCAACTATACAGTACAAACCGGAACCCCCTCTACGGGGAGATGGTCTCTTCCATCTTATCATATCTCTCATTACCTTTATGTGATTTGGATTCATCCCATCTACCACACGGAACCCCCTCTACGGGGAGATGGTCTCTTCCATCTTATCATATCTCTCATTACCTTTGTGTGATTTGGATTCATCCCCTCTACCACACGGAACCCCCTCTACGGGGAGATGGTCTCTTCCATCTTATCATATCTCTCATTACCTTTGTGTGATTTGGATTCATCCCCTCTACCACACGGAACCCCACTAATCCTACCGACGGAAACGCACGAGGTGGCTAAAAAAAGACCTCCATCCTATGCTAGCTTGCTACCGATGGCCCGGCTAGCTGTCTGAATCGTCGTTACCCCAACCAACCTCTCTACTCACTGGACCCTTATGATCACTCGACTAAGCATGCCTCTCCTTAATGTCAATACGCCTTGTCTATTGCTGTTCTGGTTAGTGTTTATTGGCTTATTTCACTGTAGAGCCTCTAGTCCTGCTCACTATACCTTATCCAACCTATTAGTTCCACCACCCACACATGCGATGACATCTCCTGGTTTCAATTATGTTTCTAGAGACAATATCTCTCTCTTCATCACTCAATACCTAGGTTTACCTCCACTGTATTCACATCCTACCATACCTTTGTCTGTACATTATACCTTGAAGCTATTTTATCGCCCCCAGAAACCTCCTTTTACTCTCTGTTCCAGACGTTCTAGACAACCAATTCTTATTGCTTTTAGCCTACCCTTATCCTACTCCTCCTCTGTTCCTCTGTCGATGTAGAGGTGAATCCAGGCCCTGCAGTGCCTAGCTCCACTCCTATTCCCCAGGCGCTCTCTTTTGATGACTTCTGTAACCGTAATAGCCTTGGTTTCATGCATGTTAACATTAGAAGCCTCCTCCCTTTGTTTGTTCTATTCATTGCTTTAGCACACTCTGCCAACCCGGATGTTCTAGCTGTGTCTCAGTCCTGGTTTAGGAAGACCACCAAAAATTCTGAAACTTTAATCCCAAACGACAACATTTTCAGACAAGATAGAACTGCCAAAGGGGGCGGTGTTGCAATCTACTGCAAAGATAGCCTGCAGAGTTCTGTCCTACTATCCAGGTCTGTACCCAAACAATTTGAACTTCTACTTTTAAAAATCCACCTCTCTAAAAACAAGTCTCTCACCGTTGCCGCCTGCTATAGACCACCCTCTGCCCCCAGCTGTGCTCTGGACACCATATGTGAACTGATTGCCCCCCATCTATCTTCAGAGCTCGTGCTGCTAGGCGACCTAAACTGGAATATGCTTAACACCCCAGCCATCCTACAATCTAAGCTTGATGCCCTCAATCTCACACAAATTATCAATGAACCTACCAGGTACCACCTCAAAGCCGTAAACATGGGCACCCTCTTAGATATCATCCTAACCAACTTGACCTCTAAATATACCTCTGCTGTCTTCAACCAAGATCTCAGCGATCACTGCCTCATTGCCTGCATCCGTAATGGGTCAGCGGTCGAACAACCTCCACTCATCACTGTCAAACACTCCCTGAAACACTTCAGCGAACAGGCCTTTCTAATCGACCTGGCCGGGGTATCCTGGAAGAATATTGATCTCATCCCATCAGTAGAGGATGCCTGGGTATTTTTTTTTAAATGCCTTCCTAACCATCTTAAATAAGCATGCCCCATTCAAGAAATTTAGAACCAGGAACAGATATAGCCCTTGGTTCTCCCCAGACCTGACTGCCCTTAACCAACACAAAAACATCCTATGGTGTTCTGCATTAGCATCGAACAGCCCCCGTGATATGCAGCTGTTCAGGGAAGCTAGAAACCATTATACACAGGCAGTTAGAAAAGCCAAGGCTAGCTTTTTCAAGCAGAAATTTGCTTCCTGCAACACTAACTCAAAAAAGTTCTGGGACACTGTAAAGTCCATGGAGAATAAGAACACCTCCTCCCAGCTGCCCACTGCACTGAAGATAGGAAACACAGTCACCACTGATAAATCCACCATAATTGAGAATTTCAATAAGCATTTTTCTACGGCTGGCCATGCTTTCCACCTGGCTACTCCTACCCCGGTCAACAGCACTGCACCCCCCAAAGCAACTCGCCCAAGCCTTCCCCATTTCTCCTTCTCCCAAATCCAGTCAGCTGATGTTCTGAAAGAGCTGCAAAATCTGGACCCCTACAAATCAGCCGGGCTAGACAATCTGGACCCTTTCTTTCTAAAATTATCTGCCGAAATTGTTGCCACCCCTATTACTAGCCTGTTCAACCTCTCTTTTGTGTCGTCTGAGATTCCCAAAGATTGGAAAGCAGCTGCGGTCATCCCCCTCTTCAAAGGGGGGGGACACCCTTGACCCAAACTGCTACAGACCTATATCTATCCTACCCTGCTTTTCTAAGATCTTCGAAAGCCAAGTCAACAAACAGATTACCGCCCATTTCGAATCTCACCATACCTTCTCTGCTATGCAATCTGGTTTCAGAGCTGGTCATGGGTGCACCTCAGCCACGCTCAAGGTCCTAAAAGATATCTTAACCGCCATCGATAAGAAACATTACTGTGCAGCCGTATTCATTGATCTGGCCAAGGCTTTCGACTCTGTCAATCACCACACCCTCATCGGCAGACTCGACAGCCTAGGTTTCTCTAATGATTGCCTCGCCTGGTTCACCAACTACTTCTCTGATAGAGTTCAGTGTGTCAAATCGGAGGGTCTGCTGTCCGGACCTCTGGCAGTCTCTATGGGGGTGCCACAGGGTTCAATTCTTGGACCGACTCTCTTCTCTGTATACATCAATGATGTCTCTCTTGCTGCTGGTGAGTCTCTGATCCACCTCTACGCAGACGACACCATTCTGTATACTTCTGGCCCTTCTATGGACACTGTGTTAACAACCCTCCAGGCAAGCTTCAATGCCATACAACTCTCCTTCCGTGGCCTCCAATTGCTCTTAAATATAAGTAAAACTATATGCATGCTCTTCAACCGATCGCTGCCTGCACCTGCCCGCATGTCCAACATCACTACTCTGGACGGCTCTGACTTAGAATACGTGGACAACTACAAATACCTAGGTGTCTGGTTAGACTGTAAACTCCCCTTCCAGACCCACATCAAACATCTCCAATCCAAAGTTAAATTTAGAATTGGCTTCCTATTTCGTAACAAAGCATCCTTCACTCATGCTGCCAAACATACCCTTGTAAAACTGACCATCCTACCAATCCTCGACTTCGGCGATGTCATTTACAAAATAGCCTCCAATACCCTACTCAACAAATTGGATGCAGTCTATCACAGTGCAATCCGTTTTGTCACCAAAGCCCCATATACTAACCACCATTGCGACCTGTACGCTCTCGTTGGCTGGCCCTCGCTTCATACTCGTCGCCAAACCCACTGGCTCCATGTCATCTACAAGACCCTGCTAGGTAAAGTCCCCCCTTATCTCAGCTCGCTGGTCACCATAGCATCTCCCACCTGTAGCACACGTTCCAGCAGGTATATCTCTCTAGTCACCCCCAAAACCAATTATTTCTTTGGCCGCCTCTCCTTCCAGTTCCCTGCTGCCAATGACTGGAACGAACTACAAAAATCTCTGAAACTGGAAACACTTATCTCCCTCACTAGCTTTAAGCACCAACTGTCAGAGCAGCTCACAGATTACTGCCCCTGTACATAGCCCACCTATAATTTAGCCCAAACAACTACCTCTTTCCCTACTGTATTTATTTTATTTATTTTGCTCCTTTGCACCCCATTATTTTTATTTCTACTTTGCACATTCTTCCACTGCAAATCTACCATTCCAGTGTTTTACTTGCTATATTGTATTTACTTTGCCACCATGGCCTTTTTTTGCCTTTACCTCCCTTATCTCACCTCATTTGCTCACATCGTATATAGACGTGTTTATACTGTATTATTGACTGTATGTTTGTTTTACTCCATGTGTAACTCTGTGTCGTTGTATGTGTCGAACTGCTTTGCTTTATCTTGGCCAGGTCGCAATTGTAAATGAGAACTTGTTCTCAACTTGCCTACCTGGTTAAATAAAGGTGAAATAAATAAATAAATAAAATACCTGCTTGCTGGCTTTGACCACTTTATCTAGAAAGCGGGGGTAGATTTCATGTTTCTCTACATGAGCAGCAATCTTTTCTCTCTCTTTAGTGAAAGCCTTAAGCTCCTGTCTCAGGGAGAGTAGGTTCGCTGCTTTCTGACGAGCTAGCTCTCTCTCCTTCACTGCTGTCTTCAACGCACGGCCGTTTTTCCATTTATTCTCCTGAAAAAGGCAGGAGGGGATTGCTGAGTGGAATCAGTTTGTGTGATGTGGAACTACTGTCTCTGAGTTCAATGGAAAATATTAACTGATACACAAGCCTAAAATAAGCCAATAAAGTATGTGATTGGTTGAAAGAGTCAGAACATGCAATAGGTTGAGACGTCCTACTACTAAGGTCCTACTATCAGGCCTCTCCACTTACCTGGAGAAATGTGTTGAAGTTACTGAGGTATTCCTTTAAGTTAACCTCCCTCTCCTTCAGCTCTTTATCTCTGACACGCTGGGCCATCAGGGTCATGGTAAAGTGCTGATACACACAGACACAGGAGGAGCGGGCAAAGGGTCAGAAGTCAGTGTGTGCGCGTGTGCAAGCGTGTGTGCGTGCGTGTGTATCACCTCTTGAAGGGCCTCCATGGCCTTGTGTATGTCCAGCTCCTCTCTTCTCTTCCTGATGAGGTGAGTGGTGGGAGCCAAGACATCATCAGTGGATGGGGGAGCTTTCCTGATAAACAACAACACAGAAACAACTCAATGTAATTTATTGTGTAAATGTACAGCTTCCTTCAGCATTTATTTAGGTAAGGAGCGTATCCCAACGGAAAAACAAATCCTGCAGATGTTCTATACTACTTGCAGTAGTACTTACAGTAGCTCTTTTTGAAGATTGTTCCCAAAGAATGTTTTAAAGTAATCAGTCAGATCCTCTGCTGCCTTTTTATTGTCCATGTCTGACAGTCAGCCTGACAGTCTGGCGGTGTCGGCTACTGGTAGAAACAAGAGCCTGACAGTCTGGCGGTGTCGGCTACTGGTAGAAACAAGAGCCTGACAGTCTGGCGGTGTCGGCTACTGGTAGAAACAAGAGCCTGACAGTCTGGCTGTGTCGGCTACTGGTAGAAACAAGAGCCTGACAGTCTGGCTGTGTCGGCTACTGGTAGAAACAAGAGCCTGACAGTCTGGCGGTGTCGGCTACTGGTAGAAACAAGAGCCCGACAGTCTGGCGGTGTCGGCTACTGGTAGAAACAAGAGCCTGACAGTCTGGCTGTGTCGGCTACTGGTAGAAACAAGAGCCTGACTGGCTGTGTCGGCTACTGGTAGAAACAAGAGCCTGACAGTCTGGCTGTGTCGGCTACTGGTAGAAACAAGAGCCTGACAGTCTGGCTGTGTCGGCTACTGGTAGAAACAAGAGCCTGACAGTCTGGCGGTGTCGGCTACTGGTAGAAACAAGAGCCTGACAGTCTGGCTGTGTCGGCTACTGGTAGAAACAAGAGCCTGACAGTCTGGCTGTGTCGGCTACTGGTAGAAACAAGAGCCTGACTGGCTGTGTCGGCTACTGGTAGAAAGAAGAGCCTGACAGTCTGGCTGTGTCGGCTACTGGTAGAAACAAGAGCCTGACAGTCTGGCTGTGTCGGCTACTGGTAGAAACAAGAGCCTGACAGTCTGGCTGTGTCGGCTACTGGTAGAAACAAGAGCCTGACAGTCTGGCGGTGTCGGCTACTGGTAGAAACAAGAGCCTGACAGTCTGGCGGTGTCGGCTACTGGTAGAAACAAGAGCCTGACCGTCTGGCTGTGTCGGCTACTGGTAGAAACAAGAGCCTGACAGTCTGGCTGTGTCGGCTACTGGTAGAAACAAGAGCCTGACAGTCTGGCTGTGTCGGCTACTGGTAGAAACAAGAGCCTGACCGTCTGGCTGTGTCGGCTACTGGTAGAAACAAGAGCCTGACAGTCTGGCTGTGTCGGCTACTGGTAGAAACAAGAGCCTGACAGTCTGGCTGTGTCGGCTACTGGTAGAAACAAGAGCCTGACCGTCTGGCTGTGTCGACTACTGGTAGAAACAAGAGCCTGACAGTCTGGCTGTGTCGGCTACTGGTAGAAACAAGAGCCTGACAGTCTGGCTGTGTCGGCTGCTGGTAGAAACAAGAGCCTGACAGTCTGGCGGTGTCGGCTACTGGTAGAAACAAGAGCCTGACCGTCTGGCTGTGTCGGCTACTGGTAGAAACAAGAGCCTGACCGTCTGGCTGTGTCGGCTACTGGTAGAAACAAGAGCCTGACAGTCTGGCTGTGTCGGCTACTGGTAGAAACAAGAGCCTGACAGTCTGGCTGTGTCGGCTACTGGTAGAAACAAGAGCCTGACAGTCTGGCTGTGTCGGCTACTGGTAGAAACAAGAGCCTGACAGTCTGGCGGTGTCGGCTACTGGTAGAAACAAGAGCCTGACCGTCTGGCTGTGTCGGCTACTGGTAGAAACAAGAGCCTGACAGTCTGGCTGTGTCGGCTACTGGTATAAACAAGAGCCTGACAGTCTGGCTGTGTCGGCTACTGGTAGAAACAAGAGCCTGACCATCTGGCTGTGTCGGCTACTGGTAGAAACAAGAGCCTGACAGTCTGGCTGTGTCGGCTACTGGTAGAAACAAGAGCCTGACAGTCTGGCTGTGTCGGCTACTGGTAGAAACAAGAGCCTGACAGTCTGGCTGTGTCGACTACTGGTAGAAACAAGAGCCTGACAGTCTGGCTGTGTCGGCTACTGGTAGAAACAAGAGCCTGACAGTCTGGCTGTGTCGGCTACTGGTAGAAACAAGAGCCTGACAGTCTGGCTGTGTCAGCTACTGGTAGAAACAAGAGCCTGACAGTCTGACAGTCTGTAGTGTGACACTGTCATGTCACACTACATGTTATATCTAATGGAATGCTTGATCATACCTGGTCAAGAAATATTTAACAATGGTGTCCTAGCAACCAACCAGAGGGGCTCTTCCTTTTACATAGAGATAGAATATAAAATTGGAACAGGTAGAACATAGAATGTGCCATAGAATGGAGGTTGATATTGTATCCCTATGGTTTCTTACCCACAAAACTAACAAAGAACAAGAACAAACAGTTGGGAGGTTCCACATTCCATTCCACACAATCAGTGGTGGAAAAAGTACCCAATTGTCATACTTGAGTAAAAGTAAAAATACCTTAATAGAAAACGACGCAAGTAAAAGTGAAAGTCACCCAGTTAAATACTACTTGAGTTTTGAAAAAAAAAGTAGTACTTTCAAGTATTTTTTACTTAAGTACTTTACACCACTGCACACAGTACATACCATAGGATTTAGAATCAGTGCTGTGCTGTAGTTCAGATGTTTAACTAATTCTAATTGTATCCACTGGGAGGCACCAAAGGCGTGTCTTTCCAGCAGTGAAGTGTATGTGTCATCACATACTGCCTTCAAACCAACTGGGAACTCGGAAAAAAACAAACTCAGACTAAGAAAAAAACTTGTGACGGTGACGTCAGTGATGTCCAGATTGGAGAAATTGTAGCTCTCGGATGATGCCTGAGTTTCCGATTTGTAATTTCGATTTTTATGAATTTAACAAAAATATTTTCGCAGTCTTTTTTTCCGACTTTTCATTTGTGTTAAATAAACTGAAGTCTGAGGTCCAATATTTCCGATTTCCGTGTTGTCTTGAACTCACCGTCTGTCTTGTATTTACTGCGTGTCACCAGTTGAGTCCAAAATAACGTCTAGCGGAGGTAGTTCACTAGCTAGCTGTTCATCTAGCTACACAAAAGGATTGCTCTTTTTCTTTAATGATTTTATTCATTCGCGTAATTTTGTAGCTAGCGAAGTGAGCAGTAAATCAAATCCTCGATAGCTATTAAGCTAGCCAGCGAGCCTGCTAACGTATCCCCATTTGTGCTATCTCGGCTAGCTAACTAGCTAGCTGCAGACAGAAGCAATGTCCATGTAACTGTCATCGATGCATTAAACATCTAGCGTTGTGTGACACATTCAGGTACTGTAGTCTATATTCCCGCCTTTGTTTTGATGCAATGAGCAGGTTTTTCGTTGCTTACATGGAATGAGATTGATCGGGTAATGTTATCGTTAACCAGGTTGCAGGCAAGCTGTGGGTGGTCTGTTTAACACTGATTTGTTTGCCGAGTTCGATTAGGTAATGTTAAGTTAGCTGTCTGTTCAATTGTTGATTAACTTTAGAATGTATTTTTCTCTAGCTACCTCATTTCTCTGGGAGACATTCATTGACTGCGGTCTTTATTGTTAACTGAATGAACAGACATGCATTGTTGCTTACAGATCTCTCTTGTCTCTCTCTCCCCCATCTCTCTCCTTCTCAGTCTCAGCACCATGAGCCTGGTCCGTGTCGTGTGTCGTCACAAGACGGCCCTGGCCATCGGAGGAGTGTGCCTCTTTGCTGTTGTCCTCCTTTTCCTCGCCAAGTGTACCTCGGAGACCCTAAAACAGGGCCAGGCCGACCCTCCAGGCCTAGCACCCCACGCTGCCCACTCCCAGCCCCGAGCAGAGCACCCTGAGCTCCCCTCACGCCCCAAAGACCTCTCGGCCTTCCTGGTGGTCCTCATCACCACAGGACCCAAGTACACAGAGCGCAGGAGCATCATCCGTAGTACCTGGCTGGCTAAGAAGGATCCGGAGGTTCTAGCTATGTTCGTGGTGGGAACCGAGGGTCTGCCCGCAGAGGATATGCAGAACATCAACACAGAGCAGGGGCGGCACAAAGACCTGCTCTTACTCCCCGCGCTGCGAGACTCGTATGAGAACCTGACCCTGAAGCTGCTGCATATGTATTCCTGGCTAGATCACAACGTAGACTTCAAGTTTGTGTTAAAAGCGGACGATGACACTTTTGCTCGTCTGGATCTGTTGAAGGTATGTGTTTGATATGGGATCCATCCCAAATGGCACCCTCTTCACTATGTAGTGCACTATTTTTTTGACAAGGGTCCATAGGGAATAGGGTGCCATTTGGAAGATAATGTGTATTGTAAACTGGATGGTTTGAGCCTTCATTGCTGATTGGCTGAAAGCTGTGGTATATCAGACTGTATACTAGGTGTATGACAAAACATGTACTTTTCCTGCTCTAATTACGTGCTTAAAAATGGCCCTTAGCGGTGGTATTTTGGCCATGTACCACACCCCCTCGGCCCTTATTGCTTAAATATAGAGTTTGTGCTGTAAAACAAATGTATGTGCAAACACCCAATAACGTATAATCTCTCCTAATCTTATAGGAGGAGCTGAAGACTAAAGAACCCAGCCGGCTGTACTGGGGCTTCTTCTCAGGCCGCGGTCGCGTGAAGACGGCAGGGAAGTGGAGGGAGTCGGCCTGGGAGCTGTGTGACTACTACCTACCCTACGCCCTGGGTGGAGGCTACCTGCTCTCCTGCGACCTCGTACACTACATCCGAATCAACACGGCCTACCTCAAGGTGTGGCAGAGCGAGGACGTGTCACTGGGGGCGTGGCTAGCCCCGGTGGACGTCAAACGGACACACGACCCTCGATTCGACACGGAGTACAAGTCTCGGGGGTGTAGTAATAAATACATGGTGACTCACAAGCAGAGCCTGGAGGATATGTTGGAGAAACAGCAGACGCTGCAGAGAGACGGGAGGCTGTGTAAGGAAGAGGTTAAACTCCGCCTGAGCTACGTGTACGACTGGAGCGTCCCGCCCTCACAGTGCTGCCAGAGGAAGGATGGAATACCCTGACCTATAACCCCTAACCTTCCTCACTTTGTCCACCCATGTAATTCTCATCAGTGTTTCCCCTACTACGGTTACCCAGGCGGTGTGGTGCTCCCCCTAAGCCTTACTCCGTTCTGTGGTGCCCCCCTTCCCTGTAAAATATTGTGCTGCCTTCAGTTGACCTCCATAGAAGATGTCTGTTATGGCAGCCCGCCTATGAAAAGACCTGAGGAAAACACTGATCCCCATTCCCTTTTTATATATGTTTATTTATTCTGGATCCTTTGCTGACTGTCCTAAAGCACACTGGTACAGGACTGGTACAGGACTGGGAGAGGACTGGTACAGGACTGGTACAGGACTGGGAGAGGACTGGTACAGGACTGGTACAGGACTGGGAGAGGACTGGTACAGGACTGGTACAGGACTGGTACAGGACTGGGAGAGGACTGGTACAGGACTGGTACAGGACTGGTAGAGGACTGGTAGAGGACTGGGAGAGGACTGGTACAGGACTGGTACAGGACTGGGAGAGGACTGGGAGAGGACTGGTACAGGACTGGGAGAGGACTGGTACAGGACTGGGAGAGGTCTGGTACAGGACTGGGAGAGGACTGGTACAGGACTGGTACAGGACTGGGAGAGGACTGGTACAGGACTGGGAGAGGACTGGGAGAGGACTGGTACAGGACTGGGAGAGGACCGGTACAGGACTGGGAGAGGACTGGTACAGGACTGGTACAGGACTGGTACAGGACTGGGAGAGGACTGGGAGAGGACTGGTACAGGACTGGTACAGGACTGGGAGAGGACTGGTACAGGACTGGGAGAGGACTGGTACAGGACTGGGAGAGGACTGGTACAGGACTGGGAGAGGACTGGTACAGGACTGGGAGAGGACTGGGAGAGGACTGGTACAGGACTGGGAGAGGACTGGGAGAGGACTGGTACAGGACTGGGAGAGGACTGGGACAGGACTGGTACAGGACTGGGAGAGGACTGGTACAGGACTGGGAGAGGACTGGTACAGGACTGGTACAGGACTGGGAGAGGACTGGTACAGGACTGGTACAGGACTGGTACAGGACTGGGAGAGTGGACCTGACTGGGTGCAGCCACACAACAGGAGACCGGCATTTATTAATAACAGCACATGTATGTTGGGAGAAAGTGTACTTAAAGGAACCAGTATTCAGCTTTCTGGTTGGACAATGAAAAGACTCGAGTCATTCCTGAATCTGTTTAAAATGTCCCGGAGACTCTCTTTAAGTGGAAGTGGCCCTATTTATGAATGCGATGGAAGTGAGGTGTATCGCTTCAGAACAATGGTACAGAATGAGCCAGTCATGGGTTGGTGGTATTTGGAGTTGCATTGAGACCATGTGTAATATTGTAGGCCTCTCTCTCTCCCCTGCTTCCTGAGAGTTCTGTTCAGTTGGGAGATTTAACCTACCTGCTGTCTGTGTTTGGTTGACGTATTTACTAAGTGCAGTGATGGTCAACAGAGCTGTTTGTGTTCAGCTGAGCTACTCTACAGGTCATTTTCCAGCTGATATTCGGTTACTTTTAAACCCCCAAAAAAGGACTGCTTCTGTTACTGTCGTTGAAGAAACCAACCGTTGTATTATTGTGACCTCAACACCAGTGTTGTTTTAAACCTACTGTCAAACTACTTCAATATGAATGTTTAAAATATTTGGACCTATTAAAATGTTTAAAATATTTGGACCTATTAAAATGTTTAAAATATTTGGACCTATTAAAATGTTTTTCAAACATGTATTTTTGTGAAAAATATTTATGACTAATAAATTGGTATAAACACAGAAGAAAAATACCTACTGTACCCCCCCATACCCTAATACTGTACCCCCCATACCCTAATACTGTACCCCCCCCCATACCCTAATACTGTACCCCCCCCCCCCCCCCATACCCTAATACTGTACCCCCCCATACCCTAATACTGTACCCCCCATACCCTAATACTGTACCCCCCCATACCCTAATACTGTACCCCCCATACCCTAATACTGTACCCACCCCCCATACCCTAATACTGTACCCCCCATACCCTAATACTGTACACCCCCCCATACCCTAATACTGTACACCCCCCATACCCTAATACTGTACACCCCCCCATACCCTAATACTGTACACCCCCCATACCCTAATACTGTACACCCCCCATACCCTAATACTGTACACCCCCCATACCCTAATACTGTACACCCCCCATACCCTAATACTGTACACCCCCCATACCCTAATACTGTACACCCCCCATACCCTAATACTGTACACCCCCCATACCCTAATACTGTACACCCCCCATACCCTAATACTGTACACCCCCATACCCTAATACTGTACACCCCCCATACCCTAATACTGTACACCCCCCCCCCATACCCTAATACTGTACACCCCCCATACCCTAATACTGTACACCCCCATACCCTAATACTGTACACCCCCCATACCCTAATACTGTACACCCCCCATACCCTAATACTGTACACCCCCCCCCATACCCTAATACTGTACACCCCCCATACCCTAATAACCACTACAGCAGGGTTCCTCAACCCTAATAACCACTACAGCAGGGTTCCTCAACCCTAATAACCACTACAGCAGGGTTCCTCAACCCTAATAACCACTACAGCAGGGTTCCTCAACCCTAATAACCACTACAGCAGGGTTCCTCAACCCTAATAACCACTACAGCAGGGTTCCTCAACCCTAATAACCCCTACAGCAGGGTTCCTCAACCCTAATACCCCCTACAGCAGGGTTCCTCAACCCTAATACCCACTACAGCAGGGTTCCTCAACCCTAATAACCACTACAGCAGGGTTCCTCAACCCTAATAACCACTACAGCAGGGTTCCTCAACCCTAATAACCACTACAGCAGGGTTCCTCAACCCTAATACCCCCTACAGCAGGGTTCCTCAACCCTAATACCCCCTACAGCAGGGTTCCTCAACCCTAATACCCCCTACAGCAGGGTTCCTCAACCCTAATACCCCCTACAGCAGGGTTCCTCAACCCTAATAACCACTACAGCAGGGTTCCTCAACCTAATACCCCCTACAGCAGGGTTCCTCAACCCTAATACCCCCTACAGCAGGGTTCCTCAACCCTAATACCTCCTACAGCAGGGTTCCTCAACCCTAATACCTCCTACAGCAGGGTTCCTCAACCCTAATACCCCTACAGCAGGGTTCCTCAACCCTAATACCCCCAGCAGGGGTTCCTCAACCCTAATACCCCCTACAGCAGGGTTCCTCAACCCTAATACCCCCTACAGCAGGGTTCCTCAACCCTAATACCTCCTACAGCAGGGTTCCTCAACCCTAATACCTCCTACAGCAGGGTTCCTCAACCCTAATACCCCCTACAGCAGGGTTCCTCAACCCTAATACCCCCAGCAGGGGTTCCTCAACCCTAATACCCCCTACAGCAGGGTTCCTCAACCCTAATACCCCCTACAGCAGGGGTCCTCAACCCTAATACCTCCTACAGCAGGGTTCCCCAATCCCCACCCACAGTACCCTAATACCCCTGCAGCAGGGTTCCCCAATCCTCACCCACAGTACCCTAATACCCCTACAGCAGGGTTCCCCAATCTCCACCCACAGTACCCTAATACCCCCTACAGCAGGGTTCCCCAATCCCCACCCACAGTACCCTAATACCCCTGCAGCAGGGTTCCCCAATCCCCACCCACAGTACCCTAATACCCCCTACAGCAGGGTTCCCCAATCCCCACCCACAGTACCCTAATACCCCTGCAGCAGGGTTCCCCAATCCCCACCCACAGTACCCTAATACCGCTACAGCAGGGTTCCCCAATCCTCACCCACAGTACCCTAATACCTCTGCAGCAGGGTTCCCCAATCCCCACCCACAGTACCCTAATACCGCTACAGCAGGGTTCCCCAATCCTCACCCACAGTACCCTAATACCTCTGCAGCAGGGTTCCCCAACAGTAGCCTAATAATCCCTAAAGCAACTGTTTGACCTCAAACAATAGCCTTTTTGCAAGCAGAGCCTCAGGCTACTTATCAATGTTTTTTTAGAGGCAAATACGTATCTGATTGGTTGTTCCCAGAACCAATGTGAGAAGTAACATACCAGTTTCCTGACTTTGGATCTTTCAGCATGTCTTCCCTTCAGGACCACGGTCTTCCATCTTGTCCCGGGCATTATATCCCCATCTCAGGAAAAGATTAAACAGACACACTTTCTCACATCCAGCTGTTTACAAAGCAAACACCTTGTGCGACTCTTAAAGTACCATCATGCATAGTCAATAGCAGTTTCCCAATCGCCTCATAGCCATTGTATATTAACAGGTGATTAGTGTTTGAGTTTTTAGGCATCTAACCTGTCCTCCGTCACCTCACCAGGCTTAGGCAATATGACACATTTGGCAAGCTCCTGTGTTTCCTATGGAGGTGTTGTGATGCGTCAGTAGGCCAGCCTATATACATGCAATGTGTATTCTGTGCTGCCTCTTGTGTAGTTCCTGATCCAAGTCAGAGGGTGGTCTGAGGATCTGCTCTGTCTCCCAGTGCTGCTCCCTCTGTCTCTGTTCTAGAACACGCTGCCCTCAGAACAGCCTCAATTCATCGAGGCATGGACTCTACAAGGTGTCAAATGGGGTTCCCTCAGGTATGCTGGTCCATGTTGACACCAATGCTTCCCACAGTTTGTGCTAAGTTGCCTGAATGTCCTTTGGGTGATGGCCCATTCTGGATACACACGGGAATCCGTTGAGCGTGAAAAACCCTGCAGTTCTTCACACCCGGCTTAGCACCTACTACCATACCCCCTTCAAAGGTATTTCAATCTTTTGTCTTGCCCATTCACCCTCTGAATGGCACACACACAATCCATGTCTCAAATGTCTCAAGACTTAAAAATCCTTCTTTAACCCGTCTCCTACCCTTCATCTACACTGATTGAAGTGGATTTAACAGGTGACATCAATAAGGGATCAATAAGCTTTCACATGATCAGTCTACTGTATGTCATATAAAGAGCAGGTGTTCATAATGTTTTGTACACTCAGTGTAGACTTCCATAATAAAATCAAAAACTGGTAACAGGATACATTGACGTGTTTTGTGAGGCTCTAGAGCAAAACAACCGATATGTACGTCTTCGTGAGTCTCACCATTCGATGGTGGGTTCATATTAGTTTGTAGCCCAAACTGTTCTGATGCCCAAACTGTTCTGATGCCCAAACTGTTCGGTAGCCCAAACTGTTCGGTAGCCCAAACTGTTCTGATGCCCAAACTGTTCTGATGCCCAAACTGTTCTGATGCCCAAACTGTTCGGTAGCCCAAACTGTTCTGATGCCCAAACTGTTCTGATGCCCAAACTGTTCTGATGCCCAAACTGTTCGGTAGCCCAAACTGTTCTGATGCCCAAACTGTTCGGTAGCCCAAACTGTTCTGATGCCCAAACTGTTCGGTAGCCCAAACTGTTCGGTAGCCCAAACTGTTCTGATGCCCAAACTGTTCGGTAGCCCAAACTGTTCGGATGCCCAAACTGTTCGGTAGCCCAAACTGTTCGGTAGCCCAAACTGTTCGGTAGCCCAAACTGTTCTGATGCCCAAACTGTTCGGTAGCCCAAACTGTTCGGTAGCCCAAACTGTTCGGTAGCCCAAACTGTTCTGATGCCCAAACTGTTCGGTAGCCCAAACTGTTCGGTAGCCCAAACTGTTCGGTAGCCCAAACTGTTCGGTAGCCCAAACTGTTCTGATGCCCAAACTGTTCGGTAGCCCAAACTGTTCGGATGCTACAGACAGAAGTTGGCAGATCGGCAGAACTGACTTCAGACAAGTCCTGTGATGCTTGTGGGTGTTGTAGAGCAAAACAGAACACCATCATGAGTCTCATCTTTCCAAAGAGGGTTCCGTTTTAGTGAGAAGACTGATTTCTCCCGACGGGACCTCGCAACGGGGCCTCCTGACAGGGCCTCCCAACGGGGCCTCCCGACGGGACCTTCCCGGCAGGGCCTTCTGGCAGCCGTAGCTCCCTGCTCGAGGAAGAAGAGAGGTTTCATTCTGACGTGGTATTTTTACTGATAAATCGTTATTATTTAGTAAATAGTAATTGCTGGGGGGAAGAATGGGACACTACATTTCGTATTGGAAGAAGGTATGGGTCATATTTAACATAATACATTTTTGTTTTACATTACTAGTCATGCTCTTTGGCAAGTTGTACTGTTATTCCCAATATTAACGGTTTATGATCAAGAATCCAACTCACCTCTCCTTTGGCTTCTGTAGCATCTGAGAGTTGTAGAGAAGCATTATGTTAGAGTTCACACAGCAGTAATGAAGTCGCAACATTTCTCGTTCTACTCTCCTTTGAACCCACACAAAACACACTGTATCATGATCAAACCCCACACATACAGTGCATTTGGAAAGTTCATTACGTTACAGCCTTATTTTAAAATGAATTCAATTGTTTTTCCCCCCTCATCAATCTACACACTATACTCCATAATGACGAAGCAAAAAAAAGTATAGCTTTATCTTGCGAATATATTACAAAAAAAATGGAAACATCACATTTACATAAGTATTCAGACCCTTTATTCAGTACTTTGTTGTAGCACTTTTGGCAGTGATTACAGCCTAGAATCTTCTTGGGTATGACGCTACAAGCTTGACACATCTGGTTCTGGGTACTTCTTTCATTCTCTGCAGATCCTCTAAAGCTCTGTCATATTGGATGGGGAGCATCGCTGCACAGCTATTTTCAGGTCTATCCAGAGATATTTGATCGGGTTCAAGTCTGGGCTCTGGCTGGGCCACTCAAACACATTCAGAGACTTGTTCCGAAGCCACTCCTGCATTGTCTTGGTTGTGTGCTTAGGTTCGTTATCCTGTTGGAAGGTGAACCTTCGCACCAGTCTGAGGTCCTGAGCGCTTTGGAGCAGGTTTTTATCAAGGATCTCTCTGTACTTTGCTCCCTTCATCGTTCCCTTGATCCTGACTAGTCTCCCAATCCCTGCCGCTGAAAAACATCTCCACAGCATGATGCTAACACCACCATGCTTTACCATAGGGATGGTGCCAGGTTTCCTCCAGACATGACGCTTGGCATTCAGGCCAAAAAGTTCAATCTTGGTTTCATCAGACCAGAGAGTCTTGTTTCTCATAGTCAGTCTTTAGGTGTCTTTTGGCAAACTCCAAGCTGGCTGTCATGTTCCTTTTACTGAGGAGTGGCTTCTGTCTGCCCACTCTACCATAGAGGCCTGATTGGTGGAGTGCTGCAGAGATGGTTGTCCTTCTGGAAGGTTCTCCCATCTCCACAGAGGAACTCTGTCAGTGATCATCGCGTTCTTGGTCACCTCCCTGACCAAGGCCCTTCTCCCCCAATTGCTCAGTTTGGCCGGGCGTCCAGCTCTTGGAGGAGTCTTGGTGGTTCCAAATTTCTTCCATTTAAGAATGATGGAGGCCCAGTGTGTTCTTGGGGAACTTCAATGCTGCAGAAGTGTTTTGGTTCCCTTCCCCAGATCTGTGCCTCGACAAAATCCTGTCTCGGAGCTCTACGGACAATTCCTTTGACCTCATGGCTTGGTTTTTGCTCTGACGTGCACTGTCAACTGTGGGACCTTATATAGACTGGTATGTGCCTTCCCAAATCATGTCCAATCAATATAATTTACCACAGGTGGATTCCAATCGTTGTAGAAACATCTCAAGGATGATCCATGGAATCAGGATGCACCTGAGCTCTATTTCGAGTCTCATAGCAAAGGGTCTGAATACTTATGTAAATAAGGTATGTTATTTTTTATAAATTTCTAAAAACGTATCATTTGGTCGTTATGGGGTATTGTGGGGTGTTGTGTGTAGATTGTTGAGGAACATTTTTTATTTGATCAATTTTAGAATAAGTTTGTAACGTAACAAAATGTGGAAAAAAGTCAAGGGGTCTGAATACTTTCTGAATGCACCGTACAGTACTTCCTAAAACAACAGCCTTATCTGTGCGCAGTTTTACAGTCACATTTTAGATAGACTGCTGCTCTGAGAGAAGAAAGCATGTACTGTCTTGATAGATCTTAATTCTGGTACACGTTCTCTTTCAAACAGACATGCACACACTTCAAAGCAAAATCTTGGTATTGTCTTCAGAAGAAACTCTCTCCTCTGAGAGTGGACTCGGCAGTAGCTTTGAGCAGCAGCAGCAGTGAATGTAGTGACATATTGAACAGGTGCAGTTTACAGCCCTATGTAGGTCAAATGTGATTACGTCTAATCATCCCGCCCTCTCTTTTCAAGGGAAACTGGTGTCGCAACTGCTCACAGAGAGCGAGAGAACAAATTAATTCTTATAAGTACAGTATATTGTGAGCCTGGTAAAACATAATATCAGAATGAGAAAAAAAGCCACTGACTTGACACTGTCCCTGTATAGACCATTGTTTGGGTCAGCTAATTGGCTTGACACACTGATGGCTGACCTCCAGCAGGCTTACGGCCACATATAACTGGTTCGTGCCATGATGGCAGAGTTAAGTTAGTTGTCATAAACCACCGACATCAGCTATCATGACTGATCATCATGCATATCCAGAGGGTCACAGTTATATATGTTAAAAATACACACATTTATCAGTTATAAATACAGTATATTGTGAACATGCATGGTAATACATAATATAAATTACAGCATAGTGGTAATACATAATATCAGAATAACAAAAAAAAGCAACACTGAACCATGCATGAGAACACCAGCTGTTCCAGACAACTGTGTGATCTCGCTCTCCGTAGCCGATGTGAGTAAGAACTTTAAACAGGTTAACATTTACAAGGCCGCGGGGCCAGACAGATTACAAGGACGCATACTCAGAGCATACGCTGACCAGCTGGCAAGTGTCTTCACTAATCATTTTCAACCTCTCCCTGACCAAGTCTGTAATACCTACGTTTCAATCAGACCACCATAGTCCCTGTGTCCAAGAACGCCAAGGTAACCTGTCTAAATTATTATCGACCCATAGCACTCCCATCTGAAGCCATGGAACCTTCCAGATGGACCACCATCTCTGCAGCACTCCACCAATCAGCCCTTTATGGTAGAGTGGCCTGACGGAAGCCTCCTCAGTAAAAGCCTCCCAGGCCTCCCGAGTGACGCACCGGTCTAAGTCACTGCATTGCAGTGGTAGAGGCATCACTACAGACCCTGGTTCGTTCCCAGGCTGTGTCACAACTGCCTGTGAGTCCCATAGGGCAGCGCACAATTGGCCCAGCGTGGTCCGGGTTAGGGGAAGGTTTGGCTGAGGGGGTAGGCAGTCATTGTAAATAATAATTTGTTCTTAACTGACTTACCTAGTAAAAAAATGTTAAATATTGTTAAATCCTTTGAACGTGTCTGTCTGCATATTTCAAGATATGCATTTGGGGGTTTAGTGAGATACCCGATGGGTTCGGTCATTCTCATCTTGAAAAACACATACTAAAAACTTGGAAATGAATCAATCCACCATCATTAACACAATGGAAAAATCTATGATTTATTATTTCAATATTGAAAGTGCGTGGGCTACAGAGAAACAAAATGGTGCCGTTTCAGGCCACATGGCAAACAATGCAGGCACTAGGGATGGGCGTGTGAGCATGCGGGTCTGGGCAGGGGAAATGTAGTAGTTGTTTGTGTTTGTCTATAAATTGTTGTGTATTTGGTGTGGGGAAAAAGAAATGGAGGGAAATGATGTGTTAGTGCTGAGCTAAGACAAAAATGTGCCCCTGGAGAATAGATTGACAAACCGTGTTCTAATGGGATGTGTACAGTAAACACAGGTTAAACTGGGTGACGGTGGTGTCGTGCAGGGATGGATACAACGCCTGCGTCCCTGTCGTCTCTCCTTTCACCCCAAATGTGCACTTGAACACTCCCCTTCATAATCTCTGAACAGAAATCACTGGTATATGGAAACGTCCTAGCCCCACGCCAACCCCAATTCAATGCTTTTACATTTGTGGGGTGTAGCGAACGAGTGCTCACTTCAGGAGAAAGGAGATGTTATTGGGACGCACACAGGTGTAGAAGAGTGCAGAGAGTGACTGGGATCTTTATCACCACCTGGGGGCAGTATTAGCTTGTCCTTTATACATGTCCTTTGAGGTTACTGGGTGAATGAATTGGTGTTCTGGGGGCACACGGTCCTAAGTTTCCATGGGTGGCAACCCAGTGCAGCCCAATCCAGCTCTGCAAAGCCCAGCCAAGCCTGCCCTGGATCAGTCCATCTCAGTCCAGTCCAGCCTGACGCTGTCACTTTAAGAAGACAAGGTACAATGCCATCGACAGACAGGTTATAGCCACAGCATGGTGGAGTCTGGTCCCAATCACTGCAGCTGAGAGGCAGAAAGACAGAGAGAGAGAGAGAGAGAAAGAGAGTCAGAGGAAGATAGAGGGGGAGAGAGGAAGAGTGAGATTGAGGAGAGGGATACATAGTGGAGAGATGGACAGAGAGAAACAGGAAGATAGAATGGGAGAGAGAACAAGGGAGAAAAAAAGACAGAGTCTCTGCTTCAGACTATGGTGAAGCTGTAGTAGTGAACCTCTCTGCTTCAGACGATGGTGAAGCTGTAGTAGTGAACTCTACTTCAGACTATGGTGAAGCTGTAGTAGTGGACCTCTCTGCTTCAGACTATGGTGAAGCTGTAGTAGTGAACCTCTCTGCTTCAGACTATGGTGAAGCTGTAGTAGTGGACCTCTCTGCTTCAGACTATGGTGAAGCTGTAGTAGTGGACCTCTCTGCTTCAGACTATGGTGAAGCTGTAGTAGTGGACCTCTCTGCTTCACTGTGGTGAAGCTGTAGTAGTGAACCTCTCTGCTGTAGTAGTGAACCTCTCTGCTTCAGACTATGGTGACGCTGTAGTAGTGAACCTCTACTTCAGACTATGGTGAAGCTGTAGTAGTGAACCTCTCTGCTTCAGACTATGGTGAAGCTGTAGTAGTGAACCTCTCTGCTGTAGTAGTGAACCTCTCTGCTTCAGACTATGGTGAAGCTGTAGTAGTGAACCTATCTGCTTCAGACTATGGTGAAGTTGTAGTAGTGAACCTCTCTGCTTCACTGTGGTGAAGCTGTAGTAGTGAACCTCTCTGCTTCAGAATATGGTGAAGCTGTAGTAGTGAACCTCTCTGCTTCACTGTGGTGAAGCTGTAGTAGTGGACATCTCTGCTTCACTGTGGTGAAGCTGTAGTAGTGGACCTCTCTGCTTCAGACTATGGTGAAGCTGTAGTAGTGAACCTCTCTGCTTCAGACTATGGTGAAGCTGTAGTAGTGAACCTCTCTGCTTCAGACTATGGTGAAGCTGTAGTAGTGAACCTCTCTGCTGTAGTAGTGAACCTCTCTGCTTCAGACTATGGTGAAGCTGTAGTAGTGAACCTCTGCTTCACTGTGGTGAAGCTGTAGTAGTGAACCTCTCTGCTTCAGACTATGGTGAAGCTGTAGTAGTGAACCTCTCTGCTTCAGACTATGGTGAAGCTGTAGTAGTGGAACCTCTCTGCTTCACAGTGGTGAAGCTGTAGTAGTGGACCTCTCTGCTTCAGACTATGGTGAAGCTGTAGTAGTGGACCTCCCTGCTTCACAGTGGTGAAGCTGTAACAGTGGACCTCTCTGCTTCAGACTATGGTGAAGCTGTAGTAGTGAACCTCTGCTTCACTGTGGTGAAGCTGTAGTAGTGGAACTCTCTGCTTCACTGTGGTGAAGCTGTAGTAGTGAACCTCTCTGCTTCAGACTATGGTGAAGCTGTAGTAGTGAACCTCTCTGCTTCACTGTTGTGAAGCTGTGGTAGTGAACCTCTCTGCTTCAGACTATGGTGAAGCTGTAGTAGTGGACCTCTCTGCTTCAGACTATGGTGAAGCTGTAGTAGTGGACCTCCCTGCTTCACTGTGGTGAAGCTGTAGTAGTGAACCCCTCTGCTTCACTGTGGTGAAGCTGTAGCATAGCTCTTTGATTGTAGTCAGAAACACATAACCAGTATTTATATTCCATTGTTCTATTACATAGATGATGACAGATTGATTGAGGTCTTACCTTTATAGAACACCCCCCACACTCCCTTCTTCTCAGAAAGTAGCCAACTGTTTAAGCGAGGCACCTTCTTGAGGTACGCACACGTACAGATGTACAGAAGCCCAAACACCACAATCCCATCGAACGAGTACACTGACAGGTGGAGAAGAGAAAATAATAAGAATTTGGTTTGAAGATGACATCTGTACACATGGCTGGTCATTCAATATTCAAAGATGAACTAGCATTACTTAGGATAGTTGAATATTTCAATGACAACAATAGTTTGACAGATTGCATCTTGATGTAGCTAGCACACAATAACGTTGAGGTCTACAGCAATGGTAAAAAACAACAACATTGCCAATTAAACCTGTTCGACAGCTAGGCTACACTTGATACCTGTGTGGAACCACAGCTAGATACCATTTCAAAAAATTGTCACTTATGTTAATATAATGTACAAAAGCATAGATGGCTGTAGGAGTCAGTAAACTGGCCACCAAACATCACATAGATAGGTAGGTAGATAGATAGCAAACTAGCCAGATACAGCTAGCCCTTGATCAAGTCTCTCAGTTCCATTACACAAGCGTCATTGGACAAACGAGTCTTCTGTAAAGGGTTTTGGTAAGAGCCTAAATGTTCGGTCTGAACATTAACACGCATCGCTTGCGGTAAGGTTTGGGAGCATATGGATCGTATCTATAATATGAGCGAGAAATCATTTTCAAAAAACTAAATATTGACACACAGCTTTATAGGAGTAGGGTTCCCATATGTCCATGTTACAGCGCTTGTTTACGGAGAAGACGTGAGTGGACTATTGTACCTGTGCTAATTCGTTATCTGCTTCTCCGGACACCTTTGTGTCAACGGAAGACAGAGACCATAAATGTGTTGGAAATGTAAAATAGTGTTGACTGCAACTGTTAAAACAGTGTACAGTAACCGCTTAATTTGTTTGTTGTTGTTGTTGATAATGATGTATGTGATATGAAAGTAGAGGGTTGTTTCTAGAATCATTCCGGTTTAGATGGGAGTATTCGGCTGTTTAGGCTTCCAGGGCCAATTCGCCATTTAAACAGAACATGTAAGGTCCCATTAGGCTCCTTCACTCCAATACTGGCCTATAGCTAACGTTAGATAGCCACCAACTGGACGTATCCTTGCCCATAACTAGTATTTGGTTCCAAATTGACCATGCACTTTTTATGTTCATAAATCCAAACGTTATCTAATTGATGTTGGCTGGCGACGGTCTGCAGCCACGTCACCAGAAATCTATGCTAGTTACAAAAGTAGCAGAAATGGAATCAGAGCTAACTAACGTCCGTCCAGCCAGACAGCCAATGTCTACTTCTTTCCTTTCAAAACAGTGCATCTCCTGCAAGATTACCTATAAAATGACACACGTCTCATCAAACTGACCATTTGTCATGTTTGCAGTTTGCTGTTATCCAAGACTGTGTCGAATTCTCAGGTATTTTCAATCATCCATGTTGTTAAATGTTGTCCTCCCTTCCCTGTGACAGGCAGCAGCCAGGATGACCAATCAAGCGACGTATCCGGATTCATCAGGACAGAGCAATGGAACTCGGATATTGTTAGGAACAGAGGCCAACTGTGTGTGTAATGTTTTTTATGAAGTATTTCAAAATTTGAATTTGTAATCGATGGTCTCCTCCACATTAAAAGGGACAATTCACTCCAAAATCAAAGTTTGTCAAATGGTTTCAGACCTCAAAGGTGGTCTTATGTCCCAGCCAGTTGTGTATCAAATATAAACGAAACCTGCAACAATTTCAATGATTTTATTGAGTTCAATATAAGGAAATCAGTCCATTTAAATAAATGTATTAAATGCTAATTAGTTTCACATGACAGGGCAGGGGTAGGGGAGCCAGGCCCAGCCAATCAGAATTCATTTTCCCCACAAAAGCTCTTTATTACAGAAATTATGAAGAAGCCGGATGTGGAGGTCAACGGCTTGTGTGTGTAACAGTAGAACTTTAGACCGTACCCTCGCGCGAACCAGGGACCCTCTGCACACATCAACAACAGTCACACCACGAAGCATCGTTACCCATCGCTCCACAAAAGTCGCAGCCCTCGCAGAGCAAGGGGAACCACTACTTCAAGGCCTCAGAGCAAGTGACGTCACCGATTGAAACGCTATTTAGCGCGCACCACCGCTATTTCACATCCGTTACACGTGGTAACACCTGGTCTGTGGTTGTGAGGCTGGTTGGACATACTGCCAAATTCTCTAAAATGACATTGGAGGCGGCTTAAATTAGAAACTGAGCTGCACTTCCTAACCTCCTGCCCAATGTATGACCATATTAGAGAGACATATTTCCCTCAGATTACACAGATCCACAAAGAATTTGAAAACAAATCCAATTTTGAAAAACTCCCATATCTACTGGGTGAAATTACACAGTGTGCATCACAGCAGCAAGATTTGTGACCTGTTGCCACCAGTGAAGAACACACACCATTGTAAATACAACCCATATTTATGCTTATTTATTTTATCTTGTGTCCTTTACCATTTGTACATTGTTAAAACACTGCATATATATATAATATGACATTTGTAATGTCTTTATTGTTTTGAAACTTCTGTATGTGTAATGTTTACTGTTCATTTTTATTGTTTATTTCACTTTATATATTATCTACCTCACTTGCTTTGGCAATGTTAACACATGTTTCCCATGCCAATAAAACCCTTGAATTGAATTGAATTGAATTGATTTGAACGTTAAATTCTCTGGCAAGATCTCTGTTGGACATTCCTGCAGTCAGCATGCCAATTGCACGCTCCCTCAAAAACTGTGGCATAATGTTGGGTTTTTCAGGGGCTTTTATTGTCCTCAGCACAAAGTGCACCTGTGTAATGATCATGCTGTTTAATCAGCTTCTTGATATGACACACATGTCAGGTGGATCGATTTCCTTTTTGGATGTTTATTATCCACCTGTACACTAGGTGGCTGAATGCACATATAATTGTTGTGAACGCCATTATACCAAAGAATAAGAAGGTGGATTTTTTATTTTTTATTTCACCTTTATTTAACCAGGTAGGCTAGTTGAGAACAAGTTCTCATTTGCAACTGCGACCTGGCCAAGATAAAGCATAGCAGTGTGAACAGACAACACAGAGCACGCACAACGCTCACTAACAGGGATGTAAACACAATTGGAGAGAAACCAGCTTTTTGTGCATATGGAACATTTCTGGGATCTTTTATTTCAGCTCGTGAAACATGGGACCAACACTTTACAGGTTGCATTTATATTTTTGTTCAGTATATATAGCAATAGAAATAGGGTGTAATGAGTGTCTTTGATATAAACGTATAGGATACATAGGCTAATCAGTACTTGTTACCGAATTAAACGAACAGTTAATACCTACTCTTACTGCAAGTAAAAATGAATGCAGAATGCTTGTCCCGGGGCAATTCAAAATATAGGAGGACCATCACGATAGTAAGGAATCATACACTTTGAAGGGTTTGGTCATCATTAGATTTGTGATTTAATATATATATTGTGGCAACGCGCAAATATCAATCACTCTATGTCACAGGGCTATTTAATTAATGTCAACATATTACGTAGCCTGCAGTAAAAAGAGATTAGGAATCCCCACAGCGGGATTTCCCCAGCTACTAAATTTAAATCGCGCGAGAAGTGTGAATCGGGACGGGAGCGCGCTTCGTCTTTGACGGAGCGAGAATTATGTTCAGTTTAGGTCCTCTTCAACACAAGAAACAGATTGGAATCTGCATAGAGGGAAAATCTACTGTAGCTCGCTGATCGAACGTGTTGTTTTAGGAGTCTGCTGTCCTCAAAGAGACTTCCTCATATATAGTGCACGGGATAACGTTTGCACAGTTGCACTGCCTGGAATGCGCGAGATCCAATGTATGTATTGGTTGGGTCAACAATAGTTCTCGTTGTATTGAGTTTTTAGTTTTCAGAGAGGCTCTACTGCCACGCGAAGGAGGAAACCGAAGTTACGACTGGCTTGTTTGTCTCGTAGTCTCTGAATTCTGCAGGAATGTCTCACAAGGAGAGACCCACTTTCTACAGACAGGAGCTGAACAAAACGATATGGGAGGTCCCGGAGCGGTATCAATCCCTGTCCCCGGTCGGCTCTGGAGCCTATGGATCAGTCTGGTAAATACCGTGCATTATAACAATATCTCAGAGGACTATAGAGTTGACTGTTGCATAACAAATACCAGAGTTGGCTGAGGTTTAACCTAACGCCCAACCCCATAGTTATAGGGCCTGGGGAAATTCAAAGCTTGCTCAATCTACTGTGATGATCTACCAATAAACGATAGCATCAGTGTAGCAATATGTCAATGCATCAAATCACAAATCGTGCAGGGAATCTACAAAGTTTCAGCCAGTGTAACAATTTATTAGACTAATGTTACTCAAACCAGATTGTTGTCCTACGCACGTTTCGGGGTGCCTCGGGTTTGTCTCGGATTATCTTTGTTTTTGTGCTGATCGAAACATTTTTGTTTGACGGGGATGTTTTTGATGGTGCACAACATCCTGTAAACAAAAGTAGATTGTCATTTGCGAGAAGTTAGCTTACAGAAGAAAGGCTATTCACTATTGACTCTCAAGTAAACATTAAGGCACAATCGAAATAGTTTTGGAGGAATTTGTTAAATGGTGCAGATTGTTATTGTTAGCAGCCCTACTTATCCGTGAGAACGCAGTGTGCCAATGAGTGCACGCACGTATCGCATGTCGTTGCCAGCAGCACATAAACAACAAAACTAATGCATCATCTGTCAAGATTGTAGAATCAGAATGTGTAGCTTATATGGTTCTGGCGTCTATCTCCAAAATGTTGGATAACAATAAGTGTGTTTTCAACTGTGACGTCTGTATCTTGCTGGTTCGAATCCTCGAGCCGACTTGATGACAAATCTGCCGATGTGCGTGCTCTTTGAGCATGGCACTTAACCCTAATTGCTCCTGTAAATTGTTCCATATAAGAGCGTCTGCTAAATGACTAGGGTCATAAAAATGATTAGTGTTCTAAATGGAACAACATTTTCTGCATGGTTTTTACAAGCTATACATAGGCTATTAGATTTGTCTCACATTATGTTTCTTGATCTTGGCTAATTCATTGTGCTTTGCGCCTGTATGTAAGCTTAAAGTGACTGAAACTGAACTTAAGCTTCTAGTTACATCACCCCTGTGCCCAATAGCCCTGTGCCTCCTTTAACATCCATGCATGTTCATTCTAGTACTCCACTCCAAGCCAGCAGTGTGTGTGACTGACAGTAAGTCACATGGTATTCGGGCAGAGGCTTACATTTGTATACAATCAAGTCACCCTGTTATGCGTGGGAATACTTGACAAGATTTCCTAAATTAAAATGACTTGGAGCTGATTTCCTGGTGTTTTTAGTCGTTGGTGTCCAATAGGAATACAACATTTAAGAAACATTTGGCTCAGACTTTGGGGGGGATTCTAGAATGATGTCATAATTACCCATTGTGTCTACAGGGATGAGTCATAGCCTCAAGCTTAGGTAGTCTACACTCCTCAGCACTGATTTAGTTTAGTCATCCTATTCAATGTCCCTTTGACAAGAAGACCTCATTATTATATGTACTATTATTACTTAATCCTCGTGCCCTTCGAGAATAGTTATTTTCTCTTCTGGACAGGATAAGTGTGTGTGTCACTACTGGGTTGTTTTGTACAGTAGCAGCTGCAGATGTCTCATTTTGCTTTCAGTTGGAGAATGATGCTTTGACCGTCTGTCACTGGGTGGTCATTCTATAAAGGACTATGCTAAGGGCGATTTATCATCAGAAAGTGAGAAGCAACTGAACTGATTAGCAAATACATGAGATGTTTAGGGATAGTGGTAAGGGTAGCTGCAAGGCTTAATTTTAATGTTAGGTTAGCTAACCTCAGAATGTCTCTCTCAGTATGATAACCACATATTGATGACCTGCTGCATCTCTCTGCTCTCCTGGACACAGCAGATGTATACTGATTTAATGCAGTGGTGAGAGAGGCAGTAGGAAACAGTATAATGGGAGAGTAGTGAGGTATTAATAGACTAACTCTACCTCCTCCCAGTTGTCTTGGCTGTTCAAATCACTAAGAACTTAAAAGGATCCACGTGCACAGAAGGTGTGACCTTCCCCCTCAGGAGGTTGAAAAGCTTGGGCCCTCAAAAGGTTATCCAGCTACACCACTGAGAGCATCTTGACTGGCTGCGCATCACCGCTTGGTATGGCAATACCACCGCCCTCGATCGCACTACAGAGGGGATGTGCAGACAGCCCAGTATGTCACTGGGGCTGAGCTCCCCAAGCCATAAGGCTACTAAATAGCTAACAAATGGCTACAGAGACTATCTGAGTTGACCTTGGTACTTTATTAGTCTCTGTACACACTCACACGGCCTTACACACTCACACGGCCCTACACACTCACACGGCCCTACACACTCACACGGCCCTACACACTCACACGGCCCTACACACTCACACGGCCTTACACACTCACACGGCCCTACACACTCACACGGCCCTACACACTCACACGGCCCTACACACTCACACGGCCCTACACACTCACACGGCCCTACACACTCACACGGCCCTACACACTCACACGGCCTTACACACTCACACGGCCTTTATTTACAAGTCAGTTAAGAACACTCTTACACGGCCTGGGAACCCTAGGGGCACACTCACACGGCCACCTTCCGGTTACACACTCACACGGCCCTACACACTCACACGGCCTTACACACTCACACGGCCCTGCACACACACTCACACGGCCCTACACACTCAGCTTCACGGCCCTACACACTCACACAAGGCCCTACAACACTCACAGTCTAGGGCCTTTATTTTTTTAATGTCGTTTTTTTTTTACCTTTATTTAACCAGGCAAGTCAGTTAAGAACACATTCTTATTTTCAGGAGTGACGATGGGCCAAGGCCTGGGAACAGTGGGTTAACTGCCTGTTCAGGGGCACGCTTGCAGTGAGCTTCTACCCCCAAGCCAGAAGACTGCTGAACAGCTCGGGGTTTGAACTCACAACCTTCCGGTTACTAGTCCAACGCTCTAACCACTAGGCTATCCTGCCGGCCTTACACACTCACACGGCCTTACGCACTCACACGGCCCTGCACACTCATACGGCCCTGCACACCTCACACCGCCCTGCACACTCACACGGCCCTGCACACTCACAAGGCTCCTTAACAGCTTCTACCCCCAAGCTATAATACTGCTGCTACCACAAGGCTCTGCTACCACAAGGCTCTG
This sequence comes from Oncorhynchus nerka, assembly GCF_034236695.1. Classification (NCBI taxonomy): domain Eukaryota; kingdom Metazoa; phylum Chordata; class Actinopteri; order Salmoniformes; family Salmonidae; genus Oncorhynchus; species Oncorhynchus nerka. The sequence continues at coordinate 92,062,110 of NC_088410.1, forward strand.
CTACCACAAGGCAAGCGGTACCAGAGCGCCAAGTCTAGGACCAAACGACTCCTTAACAGCTTATTTTTTCATTTGACCCCTTTTTCTCCCCAATGTCGTTTTATCCAATTGGTAGTTAGTCTCGTCTCATCGCTGCAACTCCTGTATGGACTCGGGAGAGGCGAAGGTCGAAACACAATGCTCACTTAACCAGCCGCACCAATGTGTCGGAGGAAACACCGTACACCTGGCGACTGTGTCAGCGTGCACTGTGCCCGGCCCACCACAGGAGTCGCTAGTGTCCGATGGGCCAAGGACTCCCTGCCGGCGTAACCCTCCTGTAACCCGCACGGCGCTGGGCCAATTGTGCACCACCCCATGGCTCTTCCGGCTGCGACAGAGTCTGCACTCAAATCCAGAATCTCTAGTGGCACAGCTTGCAGTGCCTCACAGCTTCTACCCCCAAGCCAGAAGACTGCTGAACAATTAATCAAATGGCCACTCAGTCTATTTACATAGACCCCCCCCCCCCCAAACACACACGCACTTATTTTTACACTGCTGCTACTCCCTGTTTATTATCTATGCATAGTCACTTTACCCCTTCCTACATGTACAAATGACCTCCACTAACCTGTACCCAGCACACTGACTCAGTACCCATAACCCCTGTATATAGCCTCCTTATTGTTATTTTTATTGTGTTACTTTTTGTTATTTTTTACTTTAGTTAATTTGGTACATTTTTTCTTAACTCTTTCTAGAACTACATTGTTGGTTCAGGGCTTGTCAGTAAAGCCTTTCACAAATACCTGTTGTATTTGGCGCATGTGACAAATAAAGTTTGATTTGATTATTGCATTGTTGGGTTTGAGTTTGCAAGAAAGGCATTTTTCACTGTATGTGTGCATGTAACATTAAATTTCTTCCATGGGTCAGTTCCTGTCGTCCTGTCTCCACTCAGTTGTCAATCAGTCGTTCGCCCAGTCAGTTGGTCGCCCTGCCAGACTGTTGGTCAGTCCAGTCAGTTGGTCGCCCTGCCAGACTGTTGGTCAGTCCAGTCAGTTGGTCGCCCTGCCAGACTGTTGGTCAGTCCAGTCAGTTGGTCGCCCTGCCAGACTGTTGGTCAGTCCAGTCAGTCGGTCGCCCTGCCAGACTGTTGGTCAGTCCAGTCAGTTGGTTGCCCTGCCAGACTGTTGGTCAGTCCAGTCAGTTGGTCGCCCTGCCAGACTGTTGGTCAGTCCAGTCAGTTGGTCGCCCTGCCAGACTGTTGGTCAGTCCAGTCAGTCGGTCGCCCTGCCAGACTGTTGGTCAGTCCAGTCAGTCGGTCGCCCTGCCAGACTGTTGGTCAGTCCAGTCAGTTGGTCGCCCTGCCAGACTGTTGGTCAGTCCAGTCAGTTGGTCGCCCTGCCAGACTGTTGGTCAGTCCAGCCCCAGTCAGTCCAGTCAGTCGTCGCCCTGCCCTGCCAGACTGTTGGTCAGTCCAGTCAGTTGGTCAGCCCTGCCAGACTGTTGGTCAGTCCAGTCAGTTGGTCGCCCTGCCAGACTGTTGGTCAGTCCAGTCAGTCGGTCGCCCTGCCAGACTGTTGGTGCCAGACAGTCCAGTCAGTGCCAGACTGTTGGTCAGTCCAGTCAGTTGGCCCTGCCAGACTGTTGGTCAGTCCAGTCAGTCGGTCGCCCCCTGCCAGACTGTTGGTCAGTCCAGTCAGTTGGTCAGTCCCCTGCCAGACTGTTGGTCAGTCCAGTCAGTCGTCCAGTCAGTTGGCCCTGCCAGACTGTTGGTCAGTCCAGTCAGTCGGTCGCCCTGCCAGACTGTTGGTCAGTCCAGTCAGTCGGTCTGCCAGACCTGCCAGACTGTTGGTCAGTCCAGTGCCAGACTGTTGGTCGTCCAGTCAGTTGGCGCCCTGCCAGAGTGTTGGTCAGTCCAGTCAGTCGGTCGCCCTGCCAGACTGTTGGTCAGTCCAGTCAGTCGGTCGCCCTGCCAGACTGTTGGTCAGTCCAGTCAGTTGGCCCTCAGCCCTGCCAGACTGTTGGTCAGTCCAGTCAGTCAGGTCGCCCTGCCAGACTGTTGGTCAGTCCAGTCAGTTGGTCGCCCTGCCAGACTGTTGGTCAGTCCAGTCAGACTGTTGGTCAGTCGGTCGCCCTGCCAGACTGTTGGTCAGTCCAGTCAGTTGGTTGCCCTGCCAGACTGTTGGTCAGTCCAGTCAGTTGGTCGCCCTGCCAGACTGTTGGTCAGTCCAGTCAGTTGGTCGCCCTGCCAGACTGTTGGTCAGTCCAGTCAGTCGGTCGCCCTGCCAGACTGCCAGTTGGTCAGAGTCCAGTCAGTCGGTCGCCCTGCCAGACTGTTGGTCAGTCCAGTCAGTCGGTCGCCCTGCCAGACTGTTGGTCAGTCCAGTCAGTCGGTCGCCCTGCCAGACTGTTGGTCAGTGCCAGAGTCAGTCAGTTGGTCGCCCTGCCAGACTGTTGGTCAGTCCAGTCAGTCGGTCGCCCTGCCAGACTGTTGGTCAGTCCAGTCGGTCGCCCTGTTGGTCAGACTGCCCTGCCAGACTGGTCAGTCCAGTCAGTTGGTCGCCCTGCCAGACTGTTGGTCAGTCCAGTCAGTTCCAGTCAGTTGGTCGCCCTGCCAGACTGTTGGTCAGTCCAGTCAGTCGGTCGCCCTGCCAGACTGTTGGTCAGTCCAGTCAGTCGGTCGCCCTGCCAGACTGTTGGTCAGTCCAGCCCTCAGACTGTTGGTCAGTCCAGTCAGTTGGCCCTGCCAGACTGTTGGTCAGTCCAGTCAGTCGGTCGCCCTGCCAGACTGTTGGTCAGTTGGTCGCCCTGCCAGACTGTTGGTCAGTCCAGTCAGTCGGTCGCCCTGCCAGACTGTTGGTCAGTCCAGTCAGTCGGTCGCCCTGCCAGACTGTTGGTCAGTCCAGTCAGTCAGGTCGCCCTGCCAGACCAGACTGCCAGACTGTTGGTCAGTCCAGTCAGTCGGTCGCCCTGCCAGACTGTTGGTCAGTCCAGTCAGTTGGTCGCCCTGCCAGACTGTTGGTCAGTCCAGTCAGTCGGTCGCCCTGCCAGACTGTTGGTCAGTCCAGTCAGTTGGTCGCCCTGCCAGACTGTTGGTCAGTCCAGTCAGTCAGTCGGTCGCCCTGCCAGACTGTTGGTCAGTCCAGTCAGTTGGTCGCCCTGACAGACTGTCGGTCAGTCCAGTCAGTCGGTCGCCCTGCCAGACTGTTGGTCAGTCCAGTCAGTTGGTTGCCCTGCCAGACTGTTGGTCAGTCCCAGTCAGAGTTGGTCCAGTCCCTGCCAGACTGTTGGTCAGTCCAGTCAGTTGGTCGCCCTGCCAGACTGTTGGTCAGTCCAGTCAGCCCTGCCAGACTGTTGGTCAGTCGGTCGCCCTGCCAGACTGTTGGTCAGTCCAGTCAGTCGGTCGCCCTGCCAGACTGTTGGTCAGTCCAGTCAGTCAGGTCGCCCTGCCCTGCCAGACTGCCAGACTTGGTCAGTCCCAGTCAGAGTTGGTCAGCCAGTCTGCCAGACTGTTGGTCAGTCCAGTCAGTCGGTCGCCCTGCCAGACTGTTGGTCAGTCCAGTCAGTCAGAGTTCAGTCCAGTCAGTTGCCCTGCCAGACTGTTGGTCAGTCCAGTCAGTGGGTCGCCCTGCCAGACTGTTGGTGGTCAGCCCTGCCAGAGTCAGTCCAGTCAGTTGGTCGCCCTGCCAGACTGTTGGTCAGTCCAGTCAGTTGGTCGCCCTGCCAGACTGTTGGTCAGTCCAGTCAGTCGGTCGCCCTGCCAGACTGTTGGTCAGTCCAGTCAGTCGGTCGCCCTGCCAGACTGTTGGTCAGTCCACTGTTGGTCAGTCGGTTGGTCCCTGCCAGACTGTTGGTCAGTCCAGTCAGTCGGTCGTCCAGTCCTGCCAGACTGTTGGTCAGTCCAGTCAGAGTCGGTCGCCCTGCCAGACTGTTGGTCAGTCCAGTCAGTCAGTCGGTCGCCCTGCCAGACTGTTGGTCAGTCCAGTCAGTCAGTCGGTCGCCCTGCCAGACTGTTGGTCAGTCCAGTCAGTCGGTCGCCCTGCCAGACTGTTGGTCAGTCCAGTCAGTCGGTCGCCCTGCCAGACTGTTGGTCAGTCCAGTCAGTTGGTCGCCCTGCCAGACTGTTGGTCAGTCCAGTCAGTTGGTCGCCCTGCCAGACTGTTGGTCAGTCCAGTCAGTCGGTCGCCCTGCCAGACTGTTGGTCAGTCCAGTCAGTCGGTCGCCCTGCCAGACTGTTGGTCAGTCCAGTCAGTCAGTTGGTCGCCCTGCCAGACTGTTGGTCAGTTGCCAGACTGTTGGCCCTGCCAGACTGTTGGTCAGTCCAGTCAGTCGGTCGCCCTGCCACTGTTGGTCAGTTGGTCGCCCTGCCAGACTGTTGGTCAGTCCAGTCAGTCGGTCGCCCTGCCAGACTGTTGGTCAGTCCAGTCAGCCCTGCCAGACTGTTGGTCAGTCCAGTCAGTTGGTCGCCCTGCCAGACTGTTGGTCAGTCCAGTCAGTTGGTCGCCCTGCCAGACTGTTGGTCAGTCCAGTCAGTCGGTCGCCCTGCCAGACTGTTGGTCAGTCCAGTCGGTCGCCCTGCCAGACTGCCAGAGTCAGTTGGTCGCCCTGCCAGACTGTTGGTCAGTCCAGTCAGTTGGTCGCCCTGCCAGACTGTTGGTCAGTCCAGTCAGTCGGTCGCCCTGCCAGACTGTTGTCCAGTCAGCCCTCCAGAGTCAGTTGGTCGCCCTGCCAGACTGTTGGTCAGTGTTGGCCCTCAGACTGTTGGTCAGTCCAGTCAGTCAGTTGGTCGCCCTGCCAGACTGTTGGTCAGTCCAGTCAGTCAGTCGGTCGCCCTGCCAGACTGTTGGTCAGTCCAGTCAGTCGGTCGCCCTGCCAGACTGTTGGTCAGTCCAGTCAGTCGGTCGCCCTGCCAGACTGTTGGTCAGTCCAGTCAGTTGGTCGCCCTGCCAGACTGTTGGTCAGTCCAGTCAGTTGGTCGCCCTGCCAGACTGTTGGTCAGTCCAGCCCTGCCAGAGTCAGTTGGTCGCCCTGCCAGACTGTTGGTCAGTCGCCCTGCCAGACTGTTGGTCAGTCCAGTCAGTTGGTCGCCCTGCCAGACTGTTGGTCAGTCCAGTCAGACTGTCAGTCGCCCTGCCAGACTGTTGGTCAGTCCAGTCAGTCGGTCGCCCTGCCAGACTGTTGGTCAGTCCAGTCACTCTTTGGCTGTGTTCCAGGTTTTCTTTTTTGCCGTCCTGCTACTCAGATGATCAGATCTCACGTCGCCTGGAGTGATCTAACATACCAGGAACCACTTTAACACATTGTAGTGATCTTATCATATGCACAACACAACAACGTGGCATGCCAGCCTTTCAGCCAGTCAACCATCTCGCCAGTCAGAGTTAATGTATGTATGCCTTTGTTCCTGCCGCTAGGCTGTCTCCCCCTTCCTAGGCCTCAGTTTGACCTCTGCCTGCTGGAGGAAGGTAAAAGCACCATGTTAAGCATGCTAGATTTTACCCCATCTGTCACTCTCAAAGTCTTCCTGAGAAAACCACTCCCATCTCAGACCTCACTTTATTCCTGATCTGTTCTCAGAAGGTGGAAGCCATCCAGGAATTGGTTGGTTGGCTATGCAAGTTTATTAAAAGAGTGTTCAGAGTTATTCTTAACGTTAAGTTGCACCCCCTCCACACTTCTGTCTTCAGAAGAGCCTCAATTAGTCGGGGCATGGAATCTACAAGGTGTCAGAACAGCCTCAATTCATCAGGACATGGACTCTACAAGGTGTCAGAACAGCCTCAATTCATCAGGACATGGACTCTACAAGGTGTCAGAACAGCCTCAATTCATCAGGACATGGAATTCAGGTGTCAGAACAGGACATGGACTCTACAAGGTGTCAGAACAGCCTCAATTCATCAGGACATGGACTCTACAAGGTGTCAGAACAGCCTCAATTCATCAGGACATGGACTCTACAAGGTGTCAGAACAGCCTCAATTCATCAGGACATGGACTCTACAAGGTGTCAGAACAGCCTCAATTCATCAGGACATGGACTCTACAAGGTGTCAAAAGCGTTCCACAGGAATGCTGGCCCATGTTGACTCCAATGCTTCCCACAGTTAATTTGACTGGATGTCCTTTGGGTGGTGGACCATTCTTGATACACACAGGAAACTGTTGAGTGTGACAAACCCAGCAGCATTGCCGTTCTTGACACAAACCGGTACGCCTGGTACCTACTATCATACCCTGTTCAAAGACACTTAAATATTTTGTCTTGCCCATTCAGCCTTTAAGTGGCACACATACACAATACATGTCTCAATTGTCTCAAGGCTTAAAAATCCTTCTTAAACCTGTCTCCTCTCCTTCATCTACACTGATTGAAGTGGATTTAACAGGTGATTATCAATAAGGGATCATAGCTTTCACCTGGTCAGTCTGTCATGGAAAGAGCAGGTGTTCTTAATGTTTTGTACACTCTGTATATTGATACATTTACTTTAAGACACCCCTTTTAAAGTTCAAAGGTTATAGACCGTTTATATATGTATAAAATCATTCTTTAACAGTTGTAAATCATTAGTTGGCTGTAGGTACAGTGAGGAGAGCTATGGTGTACAGATCCCTCAGAGCCAGCTACAAAACCAAGCTTCCCAAAATCACATGCATTCATTATGGAAACTAAACAGTGGAGACGAGACAACCCATGATAGGCCTGCTTTCTTGAACATGACCACGTGGGCGTGTAGTTGTGGTAGCAAGTTTACTCTCAGAAAAGAAAACAGCTCCTATACATGTCAGACTTCTTCGTAGGAACTTGCTTCCTTGGTATTTGAATGGGAAACGCAACAGTGTCTGTATTTGGCAACATGGTGTGTATATATAGAGAGGTAGTTTATAGGAAAGTGTTTGTCAGGAGATATGCCATAGCTGTCACTGCCCCAATATATCACTGATACAAATCAGATGTGTGTGTGTGTGAGTGAGAGACTCAGATGGGCAGGGCAGGTTTAACACCCACTCAACCTCTGCTCTCTGTACTCTCTGTTCAGTCTCAGGGTGTGGACATGCTGAGGAATTACTGTAGCAGGGAGCACAGCCAAGCCCTGTGTGTGTTACAGCCAAGCCCTGTGTGTGTTACAGCCAAGCCCTGTGTGTGTTACAGCCAAGCCCTGTGTGTGTTACAGCCAAGCCCTGTGTGTGTTACAGCCAAGCCCCGTGTGTTACAGCCAAGCCTCGTGTGTTACAGCCAAGCCCCGTGTGTGTGTTTACAGCCAAGCCCCATGTGTGTTATACAGCCAAGCCCCGTGTGTGTGTTACAGCCAAGCCCCGTGTGTGTGTTACAGCCAAGCCCCGTGTGTGTGTTACAGCCAAGCCCCGTGTGTGTTACAGCCAAGCCTTGTTACTGTTGTACATATGGACTGTCGTGATGAAGCAGAGTCACTATCGGTCACATCCACCTCTTAGCAGACAGTAACATAACATAGGGGCAAATCCTAAGGCATCACTGTCAATGGGAGACTAGGTGAGTGAAAAATGTGACTTAGGTGCAAGTTATGATTGGCCCCATTGAGACCAGTAAAGTAGGATCTTCTAGAGACTCTGACTGCCAGATGGTCAGCTCTGGCTCCCCATGGATAGTGACATCACTGTACTTCCTGTTACAGTGGTGCTGTAATCTGTTAACAGTCAGCTGCTATAGGAACCGGATGGTCAGGAGCTGATGGGATTGTTATGAGACGGGTGCAGCAGCTGTATTAGCTGTTAACATATACTAAAACCATGTGTTGATAGACCATGTTGTATCTCATCTGTCAGTTGGAAGGGCAAAGGTTGTCCCAAGAATCTCCCCTACAGATGGTCAGACATGTTCTTTCAAACATAAACATACAACATGGATCAACCATCTCAGATAATCTAACATGAGGAGCGTTTGGTGTTTCACTGCATGCAAGCGCTGGCTGAGTGGCACTGCCTTCTTTAGCCTGCTTAATGGCTGAGGAGACTACAGGACACAGACAACAATGCTGAGAGTCTGACACACACACACACACACACACACAGGACACCATCCATCTACAAAGCAGTAGGCAATCTGCAGAACTAACAGGCCGGTCTGGACGTACGATCTCATTACCCCTAAGTGAATATAGGCCATAAGCAGAACAGAATTAGGAAAGGGTTAATGACCAGCAACCAGCCAGAAGCATATCTCTCTCCTGGCCTACCGGAGTATGATTCCCTAGCATGTTGTTGCCTGGGTTTTGGAGCCAGTGTTTGTTTGCTCTAGTGTGCGGTAGAAGTGTGTTTATGGTGTTTAAGGCACTCTGAATGTTACAACTACTGCCCTACTTACGACTTCCTGGAAAAAACATTTCACAGAATTCTGACCACGCCAGCTCCTGCTGCCATAGCAACCTAGTAGGGAGACCCATTGTTGTTTCCAAGATCAGTCGGGAGGTGGGTTGGGGAAGAGACTGTGTAGGTGGTAGAAGGGGGAGAAATCAGGGGAGTTTTGAGAAACTGTGTACAGCACCTCTCCAGGTCCCATGTGTACAGCACCTCTCCAGGTCCCATGTGTACAGCACCTCTCCAGGTCCCATGTGTACAGCACCTCTCCAGGTCCCATGTGTACAGCACCTCTCCAGGTCCCATGTTTATTTAACCAGGTAGGCCAGTTGAGAACAAGTTCTCATTTACAACTGTGACCTGGCCAAGATAAATCAAAGCAGTGCGACATAAACAACACAGAGTTACACATGGAATAAACAAATGTACAGTCAATACCACAATAGAACAATCTATATACAGTGTGTGCAAATGTAGTAAGATTAGGGAGGTAAGGCAATAAATAGGCCATAGTTGCTAAATTATAATTATTTCGCAATTAAACACTGGAGTGATAGATGTGCAGAAGATGAATGTTCAAGTAGAGATACTGGGGTGTAAAGGAGCAAAAAAAATTATCACAATATGGGGGGATGAGGTAGTTGGGTGGACTATTTACAGATGGGCTATGTACAGGTGCAATGATCGGTAAGTTGCTCTGACAGCTGGTGCTTAAAGTTAGTGCGGGAGATATAAGACTCCAGCTTCTGTGATTTTTGCAATTTGTTCCAGTCATTGGCAGCAGAGAACTGGAAGGAAAGGCGGCCAAACGAGGAGTTGGCTTTGGGGATGACCAGTGAAATATACCTGCTGGGGCACGTGCTATGTGTGGGTGTTGCTATGGTGACCAGAGAGTTGAGATAAGGCAGGGCTTTACCTAGCAAAGACTTATAGATGACCTGGAGCCAGTGGCTTAGGCAACAAATATGAAGCGAGGGCCAGCCAACGAGAGCATACAGGTCGCAGTGGTGGGTAGTATATGGGGCTTTGGTGACAAAATGGATGGCACTGTGATAGACTACATCCAATTTGCTGAGTAGAGTGTTGGAGGCTAGGAGAGTTTACAGTCTAACCAGACACCTAGGTATTTGTAGTTGTCCACATATTCTAAATCAGAACCGTCCAGAGTAGTGATGCTGGACGGGTGGGCAGGTGCGAACAGTTGAAGAGCATGCACTTAGTTTTACTTGTATTTAAGAGCAGTTGGAGGCAGCGGAAGGAGAGTTGTATGGCATTGAAGCTCGTCTGAAGGTTTGCTAACACAGTGTCCAAAGAGGGCCAGAAGTATACAGAATGGTGTTGTCTGTGTAGAGGTGGATCAGAGAATCAGCAACAGCAAGAGCGACCCCATTGATATATACAGAGAAAAGAGTCGGCCCGAGAATTGAACCCTGTGGCACCCCATAGAGACTGCCAGAGGTCCGGACAACATGCCCTCCGATTGGTCACACTGAACTTAGTCTGAGAAGTAGTTGGTGAACCAGGCGAGGCAGTCATTTGAGAAACCAAGGCTATTGAGTCTGCCGATAAGAAAGCAGTGATTGACAGAGTCGAAAGCCTTGGCCAGGTCGATGAAGACGGCTGCACAGTATGTTTTTGTGCTGTTCAAGGGCAGTCAAGTCTGGAGTGAACCAAGAGCTATATCTGTTCTTAGTTCTACATTTTTGAATGGGGCATGCTTATGTAAGCTGGTGAGGAAAGCTCTTTTATATCTATCTATGAGGGTGACTGTGTTTACGGATTTAGGGTTGCACCTGGTAGGTTCCTTGATCATTTGTGTGAGATTGAGGGTATCTAGCTTAGACTGTAGGATGGCCGGGGTGTTAAGCATATCCCAGTTTAGGTCACATAACAGTACAAACTCTGAAGATAAATGGGGGGCAATTAATTCACATATGGTGTCTAGGGCACAGCTGGGAGCTGAGGGGGGTCTATAACAAGTGGCAACAGTGAGAGACTTATTTCTGGAGAGATTGGTTTTTAAAAGTAGAAGATCGATCTGTTTGGGCACAGACCTGGATAGCCTGCAGAGTTCTGTCATGCTGTCTCTGCAGTAGATTGCAACTCCACCCCCTTTGGCAGTTCTATCTTGGGGGAAAATGTTGTAGTTGGGGATGGAAATTTCAAGATTTTTGGTGGCCTTCCTAAGCCAGGATTCAGACACTGCTAGGACATCAGGGTTGGGGGAGTGTGCTAAAGCAGTGAGTAAAACAAACTTCGGGAGGAGGCTTCTGATGTTAACATGCATGAAACCAAGGCTTTTACGGTTACAGAAGTCAACAAATGATAGCGCCTGGGGAATAGGGGTGGAACTGGGGGCTACAGGGCCTGGGTTAACCTCTACATCTGTCACGACTTCTACTGAAGTCGTTGCCTCTCCTTGTTCGGGCGGTGCTCGGCGTCACCGGTCTTCTAGCCATCATTGATCCATTTTTCATTTTCCATTGGTTTTGTCTTGTCTTCCCACACACCTGTTTTCAATCCCATTCATTACCTGTTGTGTATTTAACCCTCTGTTTCCCCTCATGTCTTTGTCAGAGATTCTGTCATGCATATGTGTATAGGTGGCAGGGAAGTCAGGCGCAGGAGAGTCAAACGGAGTGTAAAATGGAGTCTTTTAATAATGTCATAGTAACATGCTCCATAACACTAAACAGGAAAAGAACAAACAAATATGGGTAGGAAGACCCGTCGCGCACCTATACAACAACAACACTACACTGACAATAAACAATCTCTGACAAAGACATGAGCGGAAACAGAGGGTTAAATACACAACAGGTAATGAATGGGATAGAAAACAGGTGTGTGGGAAGACAAGACAAAACCAATGGAAAATGAAAAATGGATCAATGATGGCTAGAAGACCGGTGACGTCGAACGCCGAGCACCGCCCGAACAAGGAGAGGCAACGACTTCGGTAGAAGTCGTGACAACATCACCAGAGGAGTAGGATAAGGGTATGGCTAAAGGCTATACGGACTGGTCGTCTAGTGCGTTGGGGACAGAGAATAAAAGGAGCATATTTCTGGGCGTGACCTCTCCAGGTCCCACATTTACAGCACCTCTTCACACACTATTACATCATCGTTGAATTCAAAGTTTGGTTGAAAGTAGCATACACACACGGAATAAAAGCAATGTTAGTGTTGAATTATTGATGTACAACATGTCATGAATGTGATAACAGGAATTTCATGTGATATCAGGAATGATATGAATGTTGTCATTACCATGTCGTAAGGTATCGTGTGTGTGTGTGTGTGTGCGCTCTTCAATACTGCAGCTCGTCGTATGACGTGAAGTCTGGGCAGAAGATGGCGGTGAAGAAGCTGTCCAGGCCGTTCCAGTCAATGATCCACGCTAAGAGGACCTACAGAGAACTAAGGCTCCTGAAACACATGAAACACGAGAATGTGAGTTAACCCCAACACACACACACACAGACGTATGAGTTAACCCCTCCATGACCTTTTACTGATCCATCACTGGGGTGAAGAAATTCTAGAAACTTTTCCAAAGTTCCCAGGTTTTCACAAATCCCATTTTGAGCCTTCCAAGAGTCCTCCAACCGAGATTTCGGGGGGAAATCTGTTGTGTGCACGTGCGTGTGCTTGCACGAGTGGACATGCCTTCACTCTTGAGCAAGCTGACCTGACCTCGAGTGAGAGGAGTTGTATCTGACTGTGGTACTGAATGTCTGTGTTCTATAAAAAGGCTATAGATCGCTGTCTCTTAAACTAAAGAGCAGATGGAGAAGTGTGTGTGCACCTGAGTGTCTGTGTGTGAAGGGGGTCAAGTGTAAGATGTCTTTGTAACAAGTTTGTTACATGATCCTCTAGCTTCTAACAGTGTAGCTTCTCTCTGAGCTGTTACATGATCCTCTAGCTTCTAACAGTGTAGCTTCTCTCAGCCGTCAACAGATCCGTGTCACATCCATAGAACCACAATCACTAGAACCGACAAAGCCCCCTCAGCCCTGTTAAAGCCGTGCTTCTGGTGTGAAAGGAAGTTTTCTGTAGATCAGGAGTAAACAACACCATTCTCTTCCTTCAGGGGTGTTTACAACGGTAACACACTGGGTCAACCGCTGTGTGTGAGGGTGAAGTCGGAGTTTAACTAATAATCTGAATCTGACAATGTTGGTGGTGATTGTGCAGAAGGTCTACCCAAACTTTCAAACTTGTCCCTCTGTGAGTTGTGAGTAACTCAGCTGCAGGAAGGGAACAGGAGAATACAGTATGATCCACAGAGAGTGTGTGTGTTTGATAGTATGCTACAAAATAGTATGCTACACCTGACAGAAAGAGTGTGTGTTAAAGTTTTTTAAAGTTTTAAAAACCTCTCTCTGAGTTGAGGTAACTCTCAGTAGCAGGGTGAGGTAACTCTCAGTAGCAGGATGAGGTAACTCTCAGTAGCAGGGTGAGGTAACTCTCAGTAGCAGGGTGAGGTAACTCTCAGTAGCAGGGTGAGGTAACTCTCAGTAGCAGGGTGAGGTAACTCTCTCAGCAGTAGCAGGGTGAGGTAACTCTCTCAGCAGCAGCAGGGTGAGGTAACTCTCTCAGCAGCAGCAGGGTGAGGTAACTCTCAGTAGCAGCAGGGTGAGGTAACTCTCAGTAGCAGGGTGAGGTAACTCTCAGTAGCAGCAGGGTGAGGTAACTCTCTTAGCAGCAGGGTGAGGTAACTCTCAGTAGCAGCAGGGTGAGGTAACTCTCAGCAGTAGCAGGGTGAGGTAACTCTCTTAGCAGCAGGGTGAGGTAACTCTCTTAGCAGCAGGGTGAGGTAACTCTCTCAGCAGTAGCAGGGTGAGGTAACTCTCTTAGCAGCAGGGTGAGGTAACTCTCTTAGCAGCAGGGTGAGGTAACTCTCTCAGCAGCAGGGTGAGGTAACAGTACAAAACACTGATCTACCTGACGCAGCTCTTGACCCGGTTATTCTTTGAGCTGATTTCCCCAATGTTGCCTGGTTACACGGTTGGTTATGCTTTTTTGGAAAGCCTGAGTCGGCCAATCACTGTTTGCTTTGGCTGGAGTCCACCAATCGCAGCGGTCACTGCCCTGCGTGGGCGGTGTGGAGTCGTGTTGTTATGAAACCCACCCACCGCAGTCCCTTTCTCTAGAAGGGGGCACACTGGGTCTGGCACGATGTCTCCTTTTCTCCCCCCCTCTCTAGTCACCCACACACTGCCTGCATGCTAGCTCTGCTCACACTCTGCCTGCATGCTAGCTCTGCTCACACTCTGCCTGCATGCTAGCTCTGCTCACACTCTGCCTCCATGCTCGCTCTGCTCACACTCTGCCTGCATGCTAGCTCTGCTCACACTCTGCCTGCATGCTCGCTCTGCTCACACACTCCCCCCATGTCTTTTTCTCTCTCCTCGGCCTCTCTCTATAATTGCATTCTGGATGATTTTCCTGTTCAGAGTTCATTCATCACTTTCCCTATGTGTTAACAGCCTCACACATAATTTAGTCCCATTCAAAACCTAGTTACCCTAACCTGTACTCTTAACCCTAAACAAAAAAACCTTAACCCTAAACCTAGCTCCTAACCCTCACTCTAAAACGAACCCAGCTCCTAACCCTCACTCTAAAACTAACCCCGCTCCTAACCCTCACTCTAAAACTAACCCAGCTCCTAACCCTCACTCTAAAACTAACCCAGCTCCTAACCCTCACTCTAAAACTAACCCAGCTCCTAACCCTCACTCTAAAACTAACCCAGCTCCTAACCCTCACTCTAAAACTAACCCAGCTCCTAACCCTCACTCTAAAACTAACCCAGCTCCTAACCCTCACTCTAAAACTAACCCAGCTCCTAACCCTCACTCTAAAACTAACCCAGCTCCTAACCCTCACTCTAAAACTAACCCAGCTCCTAACCCTCACTCTAAAACTAACCGTAGCTCCTAACCCTCACCCTAAAACTAACCGTAGCTCCTCACTCTAAAACTAACCGTAGCTCCTCACTCTAAAACTAACCGTAGCTCCTAACTCTAAAACTAACCGTAGCTCCTAACCCTAAAACTAACCGTAGCTCCTCACTCTAAAACTAACCGTAGCTCCTCACTCTAAAACTAACCGTAGCTCCTAACTCTAAAACTAACCGTAGCTCCTCACTCTAAAACTAACCGTAGCTCCTCACCCTAAAACTAACCGTAGCTCCTCACTCTAAAACTAACCGTAGCTCCTCACTCTAAAACTAACCGTAGCTCCTAACCCTCACCCTAAAACTAACCGTAGCTCCTCACTCTAAAACTAACCGTAGCTCCTCACTCTAAAACTAACCGTAGCTCCTCACTCTAAAACTAACCGTAGCTCCTCACTCTAAAACTAACCGTAGCTCCTCACTCTAAAACTAACCGTAGCTCCTCACTCTAAAACTAACCGTAGCTCCTCACTCTAAAACTAACCGTAGCTCCTCACTCTAAAACTAACCGTAGCTCCTAACTCTAAAACTAACCGTAGCTCCTAACCCTAAAACTAACCGTAGCTCCTCACTCTAAAACTAACCGTAGCTCCTCACTCTAAAACTAACCGTAGCTCCTAACTCTAAAACTAACCGTAGCTCCTCACTCTAAAACTAACCGTAGCTCCTAACTCTAAAACTAACCGTAGCTCCTAACTCTAAAACTAACCGTAGCTCCTCACCCTAAAACTAACCGTAGCTCCTCACTCTAAAACTAACCGTAGCTCCTCACTCTAAAACTAACCGTAGCTCCTCACTCTAAAACTAACCATAGCTCCTCACTCTAAAACTAACCGTAGCTCCTCACTCTAAAACTAACCGTAGCTCCTCACTCTAAAACTAACCGTAGCTCCTCACTCTAAAACTAACCGTAGCTCCTCACTCTAAAACTAACCGTAGCTCCTAACCCTCACTCTAAAACTAACCGTAGCTCCTCACTCTAAAACTAACCGTAGCTCCTCACTCTAAAACTAACCGTAGCTCTAACTTTTGGTCCCCACAAGAATAGTTAAACACGTCCACACACACAGCAAACATTTGCTTCACATCTCCAACTCAATCATCAAGTTTGCTGTCAACACAACATTAGTAGGCCATATTACCAACAATGATGAGACAGCCTACAGGGAGGAGGTGAGGGCCCTGGCAAGGTGGTGCCAGGAAAATAACCTCTCCCTCAAAGTCAACAAAATAAAGGAGCTGATCGTGGACGACAGGAGACAACAGAGAGAGCACGCTCCCATCCACATCTTTCGGAGCCGCAGTGTAGAGGGTCAAGAGCTTCATGTTCCTCTGTGTGCACATCATTGAGGATCTGAAATGTTCCCTCCACACTGACAGTGTGGTGAAGAAGATGCAACAGCTCCTCTACAACCTCAGGAGGCTAAAGAGGTTTGGCTCGGCCCCTAAGACCATCACAAACTTCTAGAGATCCACCATTGAGAGCATCCTGTCGGGCTGTTTCGCTGCCTGGTACGGCAATTGCACCGTCTGCAGCCGCAGGGCTCTCCAGAGGGTGGTGCGGTCAGCCCAACACATCACTGGGGGCACACACCCGATGTCACAGGAAGGCCAAGAAGATCATCAAGGACCTCAGCCTCTCGAGCCACAGCTTGTTCATCCCACTACCATCTAGAAAGTGGAGACAGTACAGGTGCATCAAAGCTGGGACAGAGAGATTGATTAACAGCTTCTATCTCAAGGCCATCAGACGGTTAAACACTACCCTCTAGCCGGCCTCTACCCAGTACCATGCCCTGAATCTTAGGCACTGTTACTAGCCGGCTACCACCCGGTTACTCAACCCTGCACCTTAGAGGCTGCTGCCCTATATACATAGATATGGAACACTGGTCACTAATAATGTTTACATACTGTTTTACCCACTTTATATGTGTATACTGTATTCTAGTCAAGACTCTTCCTATAACTACTGCTGTACACACCTTTTCTATTCATATACTGTCCATACATTTTATTTTTTATTTATATATATATATATATATATATATATACACACACACACACACACACACACACACACACACACACAGTGCATTCAGAAAGTATTCAGACCCCTTGACTTTTTCCACATTTTGTTACATTACAGCCTTATTGTAGAATGGATTAAATCATTTTTTATCCCTTATCAATCTACACACAATACCCTATAATACATAATTATTCAGACCCTTTACTCAGTACTTTGTTGAAGCACGTTTGGCAGCGATTAGAGCCTTGAGTCTTCATGACGCTACAAGCTTGGCACACCTGTATTTGGGGAGTTTCTCATTTTTCTCTGCAAATCCTCTCAAGCGCTGTCAGGTTGGCTGGGGAGCCTCGCTGCCCAGCTATTTTCAGGTCTCCAGAGATATTTGATTGGGTTCAAGTCTGAGCTCTGGCTCGGCCACTCAAGGACATTCAGAGACTTGTCCCGAATCCACTCCTGCGTTTTTCTTGGCTGTGTGCTTAGGGTTGTTGTCCTGTTGGAAGGTGAACCTTCACCCCAGTCTACGGTCCTGAGCAGGTTTTTATCAAGGATCTCTCAGTACTTTGCTCCGTTCATCTTTCCCTCGATCCAGACTAGTCTCCCAGTCCCTGCTGCTGAAAAACATCCCCACAGCATGAAGCTGCCACCACCATGCTTCACCATAGGGATGGTGCCGGGATTCTTCCAGACATGAGACTTGGCATTCATGATTGGTGGAGTGCTGCAGAGATGATTGTCCTTCTGGAAGGTTCTCCCATCTCCACAGAGGAATTCTGGAGATCTGTCAGAGTGACTATCGGGTTCTTGGTCACCTCCCTGACCAAGGCCCTTCTCCCCCAATTGTTCAGTTTGGCCGGGTGGCCAGCTCTAGGAAGAGTCTTGGTGGTTCCAAACTTCTTCCATTTAAGAATGATGGAGGCCACTGTGTTCTTTGGGACCTTCAATCCTGCAGAAATTTGTTGGTACCCTTCCCCAGATCTTTTTATTTGATTTATTTCACCTTTATTTAACCAGGTAGGCAAGTTGAGAACAAGTTCTCATTTACAATTGCGACCTGGCCAAGATAAAGCAAAGCAGTTCGACAGATACAACGACACAGAGTTACACATGGAGTAAAACAAACATACAGTCAATAATACAGTATAAACAAGTCTATATACAATGTGAGCAAATGAGGTGAGAAGGGAGGTAAAGGCAAAAAAGGCCATGGTGGCAAAGTAAATACAATATAGCAAGTAAAACACTGGAATGGTAGTTTTGCAATGGAAGAATGTGCAAAGTAGAAATAAAAATAATGGGGTGCAAAGGAGCAAAATAAATAAATTAATTAAATACAGTTGGGAAAGAGGTAGTTGTTTGGGCTAAATTATAGGTGGGCTATGTACAGGTGCAGTAATCTGTGAGCTGCTCTGACAGTTGGTGCTTAAAGCTAGTGAGGGAGATAAGTGTTTCCAGTTTCAGAGATTTTTGTAGTTCGTTCCAGTCATTGGCAGCAGGGAACTGGAAGGAGACGCGGCCAAAGAAAGAATTGGTTTTGGGGGTGACTAGAGATATACCTGCTGGAGCGTGTGCTACAGGTGGGAGATGCTATGGTGACCAGCGAGCTGAGATAAGGGGGGACTTTAACTAGTAGGGTCTTGTAGATGACATGGAGCCAGTGGGTTTGGCGACGAGTATGAAGCGAGGGCCAGCCAACGAGAGCGTACAGGTCGCAATGGTGGGTAGTATATGGGGCTTTGGTGACAAAACGGATTGCACTGTGATAGACTGCATCCAATTTGTTGAGTAGGGTATTGGAGGCTATTTTGTAAATGACATCGCCAAAGTCGAGGATTGGTAGGATGGTCAGTTTTACAAGGGTATGTTTGGCAGCATGAGTGAAGGATGCTTTGTTGCGAAATAGGAAGCCAGTTCTAGATTTAACTTTGGATTGGAGATGTTTGATATGGGTCTGGAAGGAGAGTTTACAGTCTAACCAGACACCTAAGTATTTGTAGTTGTCCACGTATTCAAAGTCAGAGACGTCCAGAGTAGTGATGTTGGACAGGCGGGTAGGTGCAGGTAGCGATCGGTTGAAGAGCATGCATTTAGTTTTACTTGTATTTAAGAGCAATTGGAGGCCACGGAAGGAGAGTTGTATGGCATTGAAGCTTGCCTGGAGGGTTGTTAACACAGTGTCCAAAGAAGGGCCAGAAGTATACAGAATGGTGTCGTCTGCATAGAGGTGGATCAGAGACTCACCAGCAGCAAGAGCGACCTCATTGATGTATACAGAGAAGAGAGTCGGTCCAAGAATTGAACCCTGTGGCACCCCCATAGAGACTGCCAGAGGTCCGGAGAGCAGACCCTCCGATTTGACACACTGAACTCTATCAGAGAAGTAGTTGGTGAACCAGGCGAGGCAATCATTTGAGAAACCAAGGCTGTCGAGTCTGCCGATGAGGATGTTGTGATTGACAGAGTCGAAAGCCTTGGCCAGATCAATGAATACGGCTGCACAGTAATGTTTCTTATCGATGGCGGTTAAGATATCGTTTAGGACCTTGAGCGTGGCTGAGGTGCACCCATGACCAGCTCTGAAACCAGATTGCATAGCAGAGAAGGTATAGTGAGATTCGAAATGGTCGGTAATCTGTTTGTTGACTTGGCTTTCGAAGACCTTAGAAAGGCATGGTAGGATAGATATAGGTCTGTAGCAGTTTGGGTCAAGAGTGTCCCCCCCTTTGAAGAGGGGGATGACCGCAGCTGCTTTCCAATCTTTGGGAATCTCAGACGACATGAAAGAGAGGTTGAACAGGCTAGTAATAGGGGTGGCAACAATTTCGGAAGATAATTTTAGAAAGAAAGGGTCCAGATTGTCTAGCCCGGCTGATTTGTAGGGGTCCAGATTTTGCAGCTCATTCAGAACATCAGCTGAACGGATTTGGGAGAAGGAGAAATGGGGAAGGCTTGGACGAGTTGCTGTTGGGGGTGCAGTGCTGTTGACCGGGGTAGGAGTAGCCAGGTGGAAAGCATGGCCAGCCGTAGAAAAATGCTTATTGAAATTCTCAATTATGGTGGATTTATCAGTGGTCACAGTGTTTCCTATCTTCAGTGCAGTGGGCAGCTGGGAGTAGGTGTTCTTATTCTCCATGGACTTTACAGTGTCCCAGAACTTTTTTGAGTTAGTGTTGCAGGAAGCAAATTTCTGCTTGAAAAAGCTAGCCTTGGCTTTTCTAACTGCCTGTGTATAATGGTTTCTAGCTTCCCTGAACAGCTGCATATCACGGGGGCTGTTCGATGCTAATGCAGAACGCCATAGGATGTTTTTGTGTTGGTTAAGGGCAGTCAGGTCTGGGGAGAACCAAGGGCTATATCTGTTCCTGGTTCTAATTTTCTTGAATGGGGCATGTTTATTTAAGATGGTTAGGAAGGCATTTAAAAAATATATCCAGGCATCCTCTACTGACGGGATGAGATCAATATCCTTCCAGGATACCCCGGCCAGGTTGATTAGAAAGGCCTGCTCGCTGAAGTGTTTCAGGGAGCGTTCTACAGTGATGAGTGGAGGTCGTTTGACCGCTGACCCATTACGGATGCAGACAATGAGGCAGTGATCGCTGAGATCTTGGTTGAAGACAGCAGAGGTTTATATTTAGAGGTGTATATCTGTGGCTCGACACACTCTTATCTCGTAGCTCTATGGACAATTCCTTCAACCTCATGGCTTGTTGTTTGCTCTGACATGCACTGTCAACTGTGGGACCTTATAGACAGGTGCATGCCTTTTCAAATCATGTCCAATCAATTGAATTTACCACAGGTGGACTCCAATCAAGATGTAGAAACATCTCAAGGACGATCAATGGAAACAGGATGCACCTGAGCTCAATTTTGAGTCTCATAGCAAAGGGTCTGAATATTTATATAAGTAAGGTATTTCTGTTTTTTATTTTTCATACATTTCAGAACCTGTTTTGGGTTATCATTATGGGGTATTGTGTGTAGATTGATGAGGAACACTTTTTAATTTAATCCATTTTAGATTCAAATCTACACACACTAATACTATACTGAACAAACATGTATATTCAACAATTGTACTAAGTTACAGTTCATAAAAGGAAATCAGAAAATTGAAATAAATTCATTAGCCTCTAACCATTGGATTTCACATGACTGGGCCGGTGCGCAGCCATGGGTGGTGCATAGGAGAGTGAGAGTACATAGGCCCACCCACTGGGAGCCAGGCCCACCCACTGGGGAGCCAGGCCCACCCACTGGGGAGCCAGGCCCACCCACTGGGGAGCCAGGCCCACCCACTGGGGAGCCAGGCCCACCCACTGGGGAGCCAGGCCCACCCACTGGGGAGCCAGGCCCACCCACTGGGGAGCCAGGCCCACCCACTGGGGAGCCAGGCCCACCCACCCAGGCCCAGCCACTGGGGAGGGCCCAGCCAATCCAGCTTTATTACAGACCCACCCATTTGGGAGCCAGGCCCACCATCACTCCGGGGGCTGGCCAGGCCCACCCACTGGCTGGGAGCCAGCTGTCCGGGTGGCTGGCCCAAACCCTCAGATTCATCAGCTGTCCGGGTGGCTGGTCCAGGCCCACCCACGGGTGGCTGGTCTCAGCCATCCGGGTGGCTGGTCCCAGCCAATCAGAAGTTTTGCTGTTTTCCAGTTTCCACAAAAGGGCTTTATTACAGACAGAAATACTCTTTAGCTGCATCAGCTGTCCGGGTGGCTGGTCTCAGATGATCCAGCAGGTGAAGAAGCAGGATGTGGAGGTCCCTGGCTAGAGTGGTCACGTGATCTGCGGTTGTAAGGCAGGTTGAACGTACCACCAAATTTTCAAAAATGACAGAGGTGGCTTATGATAGAAAGTGAACATTAAATTATCTGGCAACAGCACTGGTGGACATTCATACAGTCAGCATGCCAATTACACGATCCCTCAAAACTTGAGGTGTCTGTGGCATTGTTTAGTGTGACAAAACTGTGCATTTTAGAGAGGCCTTTTATTGTCCCCAGCACAAAGTGCACCTGTGTAAGGATCATGCTGTTTAATCAGCTTCTTGATATTCCACACCTGTCAGGGAATGTAAACAAATTTGTTCCCAGAATTTGAGAGAAATAGATTTTTTGTGCGTATGGAACATTTCTGTGATAATTTATTTCAGGTCATGAAACATGGAACCAACACTTTACATGTTGCCTTTATATTTATTTGTGTATATTTTGTTTATATACATGGCCAAAACTATGTAACCTGCTCTCCAAAATCATGAACATTAATATGGAGTTGGTCCCTCCTTTTTCTGCTATAACAGCCTCCACTCTTCTGGGAAGGCTTTCTACTAGATGTTGGAACATTGCTGAGTGAGGTCGGGCACTGATGTTGGGTGATTAGGCCTGGCTCGCAGTCTGCGTTCCAATTAATCCCAAAGGTGTTCGATGGGGTTGGGGTCAGGGCTCTGTGCAGGTCAGTCAAGTTATTCCACACAGATCTTGACAAACCATTTCTTTATGGACCTCGCTTTGTGAACGGGGGCATTGTCATGCTGAAACAGGAAAGGGCCTTCCCCAAACTGTTGCCACAAAGTTGGAAGCACAGAATCTAGAATGTCATTGTATGTTGTAGCGTAACATTTCCCTTCACTGGAACTGAGGCCTAGCCCGAACCATGAAAACCAGCCCCAGACCATTATTCCTCCTCCACCAAACTTTACAGTTGGCACTATGCATGCGAGAAGGTAGCGTTCTCCTGGCATCCACCAAACACAGAGTTGTCGGTCGGTCTGCCAGAGGGTGAAGTGTGATTCATCACTCCAGAGAAAGCGTTTCCACTGCTCCAGAGTCCAATGGCAGTGAGCTTAACCCCACTCCAGCCGACGCTTGGCATTGTGCATGGTGATTTTAGGCTCAGCAATGGAAACCCATTTCATGATGTTCCCGACAAACAGTTATTGTGCTGACGATGCTTCCAGAGGCAGTTTGAAAGTCACTGAGCTCTTCCATAAGGCCATTCATTCTTCTGCCAATTTTTGTCTATGGAGATTGTATGGTTGTGTGCTTGATTTTATACGCTTGTCAGCAAAGGTTGTGGCTGAAATAGCCATATCCACTCATTTGAAGGGGTGTCCACATACTGTTTTATATTCCTGACATTGCTCGTTCTACTATTTCGTTCTGTTGTGTGTATTGCTAGGTATTGCTAGGTGTTACTGCACTGTTGGAGCTAGAAACGCAAGCATTTCGCTGCACCTACAATAACATTTGATTGGATGTTCTGCCTTGTGAGGAGAGGAGAACGGTGGTGTAGGCTGTTCCAGAGCTTTGAGAACAACCCCACGTTACTGGAGTCTCAAATCCATCATCTTTGTTTAAATGAAACGTGATGTTCTCAGTTAAAACAAAGTGATGGATCATGTCAAGGACACCGGGTGGTAGCACAGTCTCACCATGACGTTGCTTGTTTTCCTTGAGAGACAACGTTGGAAACCATCCCCTCTGTATGTGCATTCTGCACATTGCCTCATTCACCCTGAAGGGTTTTAGCAATTGAAAGAAGACCACATGTTTGTTTTCTGTCAGTGTCAATGGCCATGTCTGACTCGGTCTTGCCTACTACTTACTAAAACTACATACGTTGTGATAATCGTCCTTAGGGCTGACCCCATTTAGTCAACTGGTCGATAGGCTGTTGGTCGACCAAGATCTGACAAGCAGTCTAAAATATACAGTACCAGTAAAAAGTTTGGACACACCTATTCATTCAAGGGTTTTTAAATTTATTTTTACTATTTTCTAGACTGTAGAATAATAGTGAAGACATCAAAACTATGAAATAACACATATGGAATCATGTAGTAACCAAAGAAGTGTTAAACAAATCTAAAGGCAGTGATGCAACCGGGCAGGATGCTCTCAATGTTGCAGCTGTAGGACCTTTTGAGGATCTGGGGACCCATGCCAAATCTTTTCAGTCTCCTGAGAGGGAAAAGGTTTTGTCGTGCCCTCTTCACGACTGTCCTCTTCACAACTGTCTTGGTATGTTTGGACCATGATAGTTCGCTGGTGATGTGGACGCCAAAGAACTTGAAACTCTCCCCGCTCCACTAACAGCCCCGTCGATGTTAATGGGGGCCTGTTCGGCCTGCCTTTTCCTGTAGTCCACGATCAGCTCCTTTGTCTTGCTCACTTTGAGAGAGAGGTTGTTGTCCTGGCACCACACTTCTCTGACCTCCTCTCTATAGGCCGTCTCATCTTTGTCGGTGATCAGGCCTACCACAGCTGTGTCGTCAAACTTAATGATGGTGTTGGAGTCGTTTGGCCACGCAGTCGTGGGTGAACAGGGAATACAGGAGGGGACTAAGTACACACCCCTGAGGGGCTCCAGTGTTAAGGATCAGCGTGGCAGACGTGTTGTTGCCTACTCTTACCACCTGGGGGGGCGGTCCGTCAGGAAGTCCAGGATCCAGTTGCAGAGGGAAGTGTTTAGTCCCAGGGTCCTTAGCTTAGTGATGAGCTTCATGGGCACTATGGTGTTGAACACTGAGCTGTAGTCAATGAACAGCATTCTCACATGGGTGTTCCTCTTGTCCAGATGGGAAAGGGCAGTGTGGAGTGCTATTGAGATTGCGTCATCTGTGGATCTGTTGGGGTGGTATGCATATTGGAGTGGGTCTAGGGTGTCTGGGATGATGCTCTTGATGTGAGCCATGACCAGCCTATCAAAGCACCTATCAAAGCACTTAATAATTCAGGCAGGTTACCTTCGCTTCTTTGGGCACAGGGACTATGGTGGTCTGCTTGGAATTTAGAACGCCAGTACGGTTATTCAGACACGGACAATATTGTTTTCTAGTGTGACCTTTATCTGTAGTGTGAGTCGTGTCTGTTGTGTGTAGAATGTTGTGTAACCTTTTGACCTTTGCTGTTAGGTGATTGGTCTGTTGGATGTGTTCACGCCTGCCACCAGCCTAGAGGAATTCAACGATGTGTGAGTAATCACTTTCTTTCTCTCCTTCTCTTTCCTCCACTTTTACCCCCCCCCCTCTCTCTGGCAGTTCGTATAGCACGTGGAGTTTGAATTGCCTAGCAGAACGCATGCGCGGATGCACACACACACACACACACACACACACACACACACACACACACACATATGCATGTGGAATATAATGGTTTATTTAAACAAACCAATTTCTGCAGATCTTTATTTCGTATGGTTTGTTGTGTGGTTCATCTCACTAAGGAACATGCAGGATTACCACATGCACACATTATTCCTTATTATTCCACTTTCTCCATGGCGGCCAGTGTGTGTGCAGAATACTGATGCAATATCCTTCACTTCATATCACTTCACACACACACACACAGGGTAGCGGCAGGGTAGCCTAGTTGTTAGAGCGTTGGACTAGTAACCGGAAGGCTGCAAGTTCAAACCCCCGAGCTGACAAGGTACAAATCTGTCTTCATTGAAAATAAGAATTTGTTCTTAACGGACTTGCCTGGTTAAATAAAGGTAAAATAAAAAACACACACACACACACGCTCTCCCTGGTTCACCCTAAAGGATAAAGGACCCTAAGCTTTTAGCAGTGTTTATGGCTTGAAATTTCATATTTAAATCAAGATGCTCTCTCTCTTTCATACTCTCTCTTGTTGTGTTGCCATGGTGACAACCCTTTTTTTTCATTTTCTTTTTTGATTGGCAGTTACCTGGTGACCCACCTGATGGGGGCGGACCTCAACAACATAGTGAAGTGTCAGAAGCTGACAGACGACCATGTGCAATTCCTCATATACCAGATCCTCAGGGGACTCAAGGTCTGTCTGTCCTGTCTGTCCTGTCTGTCTTGTTTGTCTGTCTGTCTGGTCTGTGTTTTTCCATAGCTGCAGCAGGTAAAGGTTCCGTAGGTATGCAGTGTTATTAATTGTTGTTTTGTTTTGCAGTATATCCATTCAGCAGACATCATCCACAGAGTAAGTTACATCATATTTACATTTCATATTTAAATCAAGATGCTTGCATGGGTTGGAGGGAGGGAATATTACTCAATACCTTCCTTATTCTCCCCTCCATCCCTCTCTCTTAACATCTCCTCCCTCCCTCTATTCTCTCCCTCCCTCTCTTCTCCGTCCCTCTCTCTTTACATATTCTCTCCCTCCCCCTCTACATCTCTCTCCCTCCTCCGTTACATCTCCTCCGTCCCTCTCTCTTTACATCTCCTCCCTCCCTCTCTCCATCTCCTCCCTCCCTCTCTTCTCTCGTCTCCCTCCCTCTCTCTTTACATCTCCTCCCTCCCTCTATTCTCTCCTCTGTCCCTCTCTCTTTACATCTCCTCCCTCCCTCTCTCTATTCTCCCTCTCTCTTCTCCGTCTCCCTCCCTCCCTCTCTTCTCTCTCTCCCTCCCTCTCTTCCTCCCTCTCCCTCCCTCTCCATCTCGTCTCCCTCTCCCTCCCTCTCTTTACATCTCCCTCTCCTCCCTCCTCTCTCTTCTACATCTCCTCCTCTCCCTCCCTCTTCTCTCGTCTCCCTCCCTCTCTTCTCTCGTCTCCCTCCCTCTCTTCTCTCGTCTCCCTCCCTCTCTTCTCTCGTCTCCCTCCCTCTCTTCTCTCTCTCTCGTCTCCCTCCTCCTCTCCCTCCCTCCCTCTTCTCTCGTCTCCCTCCCTCTCTCTCCTCTCCCTCCCTCTTCTCTCGTCTCCCTCTCGTCCTCCCTCTTCTCTCGTCTCCTCCCTCCTCCCTCCCTCCCTCTCTCTCGTCTCTCCTCTCTCGTCTCCCTCTCTCTCTCGTCTCCCTCCTCTCTCTCTCGTCTCCCTCTCTTCTCTCGTCTCCCTCCCCTCTTCCTCGTCTCCCTCCCTCTCTCTCTCTCCCCCTCCCTCTCTCCCTCCCTCCTCTCTCTCTCCCTCCCTCCCTCTCTCGTCTCCCTCTCTCTCTCTCGTCTCCCTCCCTCCTCTTCTCTCGTCTCCCTCCCTCTCTTCTCTCGTCTCCCTCCCTCTCCCTCCCTCCCCTCTCTTCTCTCGTCTCCCTCCCTCCCTCTCTTCTCTCGTCTCCCTCCCTCCCTCTCTTCTCTCGTCTCCCTCCCTCCCTCTCTTCTCTCTCTCCTCGTCTCCCTCCCTTCTCTCGTCTCCCTCCCTCCCTCTCTTCTCTCTCTCCCTCCGTCTCCCCTCTCCCTCTCCCTTCTCTCTCTCGTCTCCCTCCCTCCTCCCTCCCTCCCTCTCTCGTCTCCCTCCCTCTCCTCTCTCCTCTCTCTCGTCTCTCTCTCTCCCTCCCTCCCTCTCTCTCGTCTCCCTCCCTCTCTCTCGTCTCCCTCCCTCTCTCCTCTCTCTCTCTCGTCTCCCTCCCTCCCTCTCTTCTCGTCTCCCTCCCTCTCTCTCTCCTCCCTCCCTCTCTCTCGTCTCCCTCCCTCTCTTCTCGTCTCCCTCCCTCCCTCTCTTCTCGTCTCCCTCCCTCTCTCTCGTCTCCCTCCCTCTTCTCTCCCTCCCTCCCTCTCTCCCTCCCTCCCTCTCTTCTCGTCTCCCTCCCTCCCTCTCTTCTCTCCCTCTCTTCTCGTCTCCCTCCCTCTCTCTCGTCTCCCTCCCTCTCCATCCGTCTCCCTCTCTCTCTTCTCTCCTCCATCCCTCTCTCCCTCCCTCTTCTCTGTCTCCCTCCCTCTCTCCTCCTCTTCTCGTCTCCCTCCCTCTCTCTCGTCTCCCTCCCTCTCTTCTCGTCTCCCTCCCTCTCTCCCTCCCTCCCTCTCTTCTCGTCTCCCTCCCTCCTCTCTCCCTCCATCCCTCTCTTCTCTCTCGTCTCTCTCCTCTCCATCCCTCTCTCTCTCTCTCTCTCCCTCCATCTCGTCTCCCTCTCTTCTCGTCTCCTCCCTCCCTCTCTTCTCCTCCCCCTCTCTTCTCGTCTCCCTCCCTCCCCTCCGTCTCCTCCATCCCTCTCTTCTCTCTCCCTCCCTCCCTCTCCCTTCTCCCTCTCTCCCTCCCTCTCCCCTCCCTCTCCCTCTCCTCCACAGGATTTGAAGCCCAGTAATCTGGCAGTGAATGAGGACTGTGAGCTCAAGGTAAAAAATAAATAAAAAATATTGGCCTACTGTACCCTGCTTAGTGCCTATAGATCTGCTGTCTTAATCTGATCACTCTGGTGTAGTGTATTAAAGGTTTAACATGTCAGGCTTGATTATCCCTAACGAAAAATGTATCAACCTCTACAACAATGTCCATAATCCACATAATAATTCACATTTCCTGTTGCTGCAGAATGATCTTGGTGCTGTGAGAAGCAGGGACAAATTAAGATATAGCATCTGCTCTGATCAGCTCCTCTTCTCCAGCTAGAAAGCAATATGTTACTGTAGTTGTCTTTAAAAAAAATATATAATAATAATTAAACACCTGACAGTCGCCAACATTCAGATCAGCAACAGAAAACATGTAATAACACAATGTGTACCAGCAGTAATAGTTCTTGTTGGATAGTACTGTTTACAGTACTGTGTGTTCATTATTATTAGAGTGGCTTTAATACACTCCACCCACACACACACACGAGGTTAGAAGCGTAGGATTTAATCTGCTGTTTGTTTAAAGCTAACCCTATCTTCACATACACCCACGCATATACAACACACACACACACACCCCTATCTCTTCATTTATCCGTCAGATCCTGGACTTTGGATTGGCGCGACACACTGATGATGAGATGACTGGTTATGTAGCGACCAGGTGGTACCGCGCCCCAGAGATCATGTTGAACTGGATGCACTACAACATGACAGGTAATGATATACTAACTATCACTACAACATGACAGGTAATGATATACTAACTATCACTACAACATGACAGGTAATGATATACTAACTATCACTACTACATGACAGGTAATGATATACTAACTATCACTACTACATGACAGGTAATGATATACTAACTATCACTACAACATGACAGGTAATGATATACTAACTATCACTACAACATGACAGGTAATGATATACTAACTATCACTACTACAACATGACAGGTAATGATATACTAACTATCACTACAACATGACAGGTAATGATATACTAACTATCACTACTACATGACAGGTAATGATATACTAACTATCACTACAACATGACAGGTAATGATATACTAACTATCACTACAACATGACAGGTAATGATATATCAATACAAACAGGTAATGATATCAATACTAACATGACAGGTAATGATATACTAACTATCACTACAACATGACAGGTAATGATATACTAACTATCAATACAACATGACAGGTAATGATATACTAACTATCACTACAACATGATAGGTAATGATATACTAACTATCACTAAAACTATCACTACAACATGACAGGTAATGATATACTAACTATCACTACAACATGATAGGTAATGATATACTAACTATCAATACAACGTGATAGGTAATGATATACTAACTATCAATACAACATGACAGGTAATGATATACTAACTATCACTACAACATGACAGGTAATGATATACTAACTATCACTACTACATGACAGGTAATGATATACTAACTATCACTACAACATGACAGGTAATGATATACTAACTATCACTATAAACTATCTACTACATGACATGACAGGTAATGATATACTAACTATCACTACAACATGAGGTAAGGTAATGATATACTAACTATCAATACAACATGACAGGTAATGATATACTAACTATCAATACAACATGACAGGTAATGATATACTAACTATCACTACTACATGACAGGTAATGATATACTAACTATCACTACAACATGACAGGTAATGATATACTAACTATCACTACAACATGACAGGTAATGATATACTAACTATCAATACAACATGACAGGTAATGATATACTAACTATCACTACTACATGACAGGTAATGATATACTAACTATCACTACAACATGATAGGTAATGATATACTAACTATCACTAATACATGACAGTAATGTAATGTAATGATACTAACTATCAATACAACATGACAGGTAATGATATACTAACTATCACTAATACATGACAGGTAATGATATACTAACTATCAATACAACATGACAGGTAATGATATACTAACTATCACTAATACATGACAGGTAATGATATACTAACTATCACTAATACATGACAGGTAATGATATACTTACTATCACTACAACATGATAGGTAATGATATACTAACTATCACTACAACATGACAGGTAATGATATACTAACTATCACTACAACATGACAGATACAACACACACCTGGTACATACTCATCTAGTACACACACACACACACACACACACACAAGAAAACCGACAACTACATGAATGGATGGTAACAATGTTTTTGTTGTTGTAGTGGACATCTGGTCAGTCGGCTGCATCATGGCAGAGCTGCTCACTGGACGGACGTTATTCCCGGGCACCGACCGTATCCTTTCGCTGTCGTCATGGTGACGGAGAAAGGTTCTAATGGACAAATTCAATATTGACCCCTAACCCCTACATCAAGGGTGGGTAACATATGGATCTTGCCCGCGAGCCCAATCAATATGGGGGGAGGTTTCATTGTTTTGTTTGTTTGGGAAATTATTATTTGGGGGAAAATAATATTTTGGGGGGCTATATCACAACGATCTTCGCCTCCCGAGCCCATTGGAAAGTTGCAACGATGAAACAAGATCGAAAAAGGGGGTAAAAAAATATAGAGAGAGAAAAAATCTACCCACTTTTGAACATCTAAAACAAGATAGGAAGTATGTGTACATTTTAATGGGCCTACAGTTTATGGGCCTACAGTTTATGGGCCTACAGTTTATGGGCCTACAGTTTATGGGCCTACAGTTTATGTTTATGGGCCTACAGTTTATGGGCCTACAGTTTATGGGCCTACAGTTTATGTTTATGGGCCTACAGTTTATGGGCCTACAGTTTATGGGCCTACAGTTTATGGGCCTACAGTTTATGTTTATGGGCCTACAGTTTATGGGCCTACAGTTTATGGGCCTACAGTTTATGGGCCTACAGTTTATGGGCCTACAGTTTATGGGCCTACAGTTTATGTTTATGGGCCTACAGTTTATGGGCCTACAGTTTATGGGCCTACAGTTTATGTTTATGGGCCTACAGTTTATGGGCCTACAGTTTATGGGCCTACAGTTTATGGGCCTACAGTATATGTTTATGGGCCTACAGTTTATGGGCCTACAGTTTATGGGCCTACAGTATATGTTTATGGGCCTACAGTTTATGGGCCTACAGTTTATGGGCCTACAGTATATGTTTATGGGCCTACAGTATATGGGCCTACAGTTTATGGGCCTACAGTATATGTTTATGGGCCTACAGTTTATGGGCCTACAGTATATGGGCCTACAGTATATGGGCCTACAGTATATGGGCCTACAGTATATGGGCCTACAGTATATGGGCCTACAGTTTATGGGCCTACAGTATATGGGCCTACAGTAT
Organism: Oncorhynchus nerka; assembly: GCF_034236695.1. NCBI lineage: Eukaryota > Metazoa > Chordata > Actinopteri > Salmoniformes > Salmonidae > Oncorhynchus > Oncorhynchus nerka. Next base: position 92,092,905 of record NC_088410.1, read on the forward strand.
ATGGGCCTACAGTTTATGGGCCTACAGTATATGGGCCTACAGTATATGGGCCTACAGTATATGGGCCTACAGTATATGGGCCTACAGTATATGGGCCTACAGTTTATGTTTATGGGCCTACAGTATATGGGCCTACAGTTTATGTTTATGGGCCTACAGTATATGGGCCTACAGTTTATGTTTATGGGCCTACAGTATATGGGCCTACAGTTTATGTTTATGGGCCTACAGTATATGGGCCTACAGTTTATGTTTATGGGCCTACAGTTTATGGGCCTACAGTTTATGTTTATGGGCCTACAGTATATGGGCCTACAGTATATGGGCCTACAGTTTATGGGCCTACAGTTTATGGGCCTACAGTATATGGGCCTACAGTTTATGTTTATGGGCCTACAGTATATGGGCCTACAGTTTATGTTTATGGGCCTACAGTATATGGGCCTACAGTTTATGTTTATGGGCCTACAGTATATGGGCCTACAGTTTATGTTTATGGGCCTACAGTATATGTTTATGGGCCTACAGTTTATGGGCCTACAGTTTATGTTTATGGGCCTACAGTATATGGGCCTACAGTATATGTTTATGGGCCTACAGTATATGGGCCTACAGTTTATGTTTATGGGCCTACAGTATATGGGCCTACAGTATATGGGCCTACAGTTTATGGGCCTACAGTTTATGTTTATGGGCCTACAGTATATGTTTATGGGCCTACAGTATATGTTTATGGGCCTACAGTATATGTTTATGGGCCTACAGTATATGTTTATGGGCCTACAGTATATGTTTATGGGCCTACAGTATATGGGCCTACAGTATATGTTTATGGGCCTACAGTATATGTTTATGGGCCTACAGTATATGGGCCTACAGTATATGTTTATGGGCCTACAGTATATGTTTATGGGCCTACAGTATATGGGCCTACAGTATATGTTTATGGGCCTACAAAATTACTGGCAATGCACAAACAATCCTTAAAAAATATAAACAATATGATTATAGAGAGACTCAAAATTCCAACATGTGAAAAATACTGTACTTTATTCATGTTTCAATGGAACCAACCAAAATAATTTATTAATTTAATTAAAAGTCAATGTCCTCTAAATCAAGGTTTCACAATTAATGGCACCCTTAAAGATTATTGTAAATAACATCTACCAAAATTAAACCAGGAAGTCTTAAGGAACTATATTGAGCCATTACATCACTTCCTGTTTCACTAGGGTATAAAAACTAGAACACACATGCAATATCCCTTTGTCGTCCAACACCATGAAGAAAATAAAAGAACTGGCAGTTGAAAAGAGAAAGATGGTCGTAGACCTTCATAAATCTGCTCATGGCTACAAGAAGATCCACAAACAATTGAATATTCCACTGAGAACTGTCAGGGGAATTATTTACAAATTCTAAAGATATGGAAAACCTCACGTGTAGAGGACACATGCATTTTGCCCCCCAGGATAGGGAGGAGGATCGTGAGAGAAGCAACAAAATCCCCAAGAATCACTGAAAGATTTGCAGGCCTTGGTGGGGTCTTGGGGACACCGGGTTTCAAGAAGCACCATCAGACGCTACCTTCACAACCACAGGCTCTTTGGAAGGGCTGCTAGGAGAAACCCCTTTCTGACCCCAAGACACAGGCACAGGAACTTGGAGTTTGCCAAACCTCATTTAACTTATGACTGGAAGAAGGTGCGTCAGATGAGACCAAAATGGAATGTTTTGGTCAGATACAGCATCGGCATGTTTGGCGTCGAAACAGAGATGCATACAAGGAGAGGCACCTCGTACCCACGGTGAAACAGAGATGCATACAAGGAGAGGCACCTCGTACCCACGGTGAAACAGAGATGCATACAAGGAGAGGCACCTCGTACCCACGGTGAAACAGAGATGCATACAAGGAGAGGCACCTCGTACCCACGGTGAAACAGAGATGCATACAAGGAGAGGCACCTCGTACCCACGGTGAAACAGAGATGCATACAGGAGAGGCACCTCGTACCCACGGTGAAACAGAGATGCATACAAGGAGAGGCACCTCGTACCCACGGTGAAACAGAGATGCATACAAGGAGAGGCACCTCGTACCCACGGTGAAACAGAGATGCATACAAGGAGAGGCACCTCGTACCCACGCTGAAACAGAGATGCATACAAGGAGAGGCACCTCGTACCCACGCTGAAACAGAGATGCATACAAGGAGAGGCACAGAGATGCATACAAGGAGAGGCACCTCGTACCCACGCTGAAACAGAGATGCATACAAGGAGAGGCACCTCGTACCCACGCTGAAACAGAGATGCATACAAGGAGAGGCACCTCCTACCCACGGTGAAACATGGAGGGGGGGTCAGTGATGTTTTGGGGCTGTTTTAATTCCAGAGGTCCAGGGACACTGGTTAAGATTGACGGCATAATGAATTCCACCAAGTATCAGGCAATTTTGGCTGACAATCTTGTTGCCTCTGCCAGAAGGCTGGGACTTGGCCGTAGGTGGACTTTCCAACAAGACAATGACCCAAAACGTACCTCCAGATCCACTCTGCAATGGTTCTGTGACAACAAAATCAATGTTCTGCCATCTCAGTGGCCGGACCTCAATCCAATGGAAAACCTGTGGGCTGAGTGTACGAGGGCTGTTGATAAGCACAAACCCAAGAATGTGAAGGATCTTGAAAGGATCTGCATAGAGGAATGGTCCAAAATCCCTCCAGATGTGTTCCTTAACCTTGTCAAACATCACAGGAAAAGACTCCATGCTGTTATCCTTGCAAGAGGATAATTGTAATGATTGTATGATTTTGGTTGGGTCCATTGTATGATTTTGGTTGGGTCCATTGTATGATTTTGGTTGGGTCCATTGTATGATTTTGGTTGGGTCCATTGTATGATTTTGGAAGGTTCCATTGTATGATTTTGGTTGGGTCCATTGTATGATTTTGGTTGGGTCCATTGTATGATTTTGGTTGGGTCCATTGTATGATTTTGGTTGGGTCCATTGTATGATTTTGGTTGGGTCCATTGTATGATTTTGGTTGGGTCCATTGAAACATGAATAAAGTACAGTATTTCTCACATGTTTGGTATTTTGAGTTTATCTCTATAATGATATTGTTTCTATTTGTTTAAGTATTGTTTGTACATTGCCAGTCAGGGGTGCCAGTAGTTTGAGCCCACTGTATACATGCATACATTTTTGCATTTTAAGGGTACCACATGAGGGAGGAGGATGTCTTCCCTGTAACGCACAGCATTGAGATTGCCTGCAATGACAACAAGCTCAGTCTGATGATGCTGTGACACACCGCCCCAGACCATGACGGACCCTCCACCTCCAAATCGATCCCGCTCCAGAGTACAGGCCTCGGTGTAACGCTCATTCCTTCAACGATAAACATGAATCCGACCATCACCCCTGGTGAAACAAAACCACAACTCATCAGTGAAGAGCACTTTTTGCCAGTCCTGTCTGGTCCAGTGACGGTGGGTTTGTGCCCATAGGCGACGTTGTTGCTGGTGATGTCTGGTGAGGACCTGCCTTACAACAGGCCTACAAGCCCTCAGTCCAGCCTCTCTCAGCCTATTGCGGACAGTCTGAACACTGATGGAGGGATTGTGCGTTCCTGGTGTAACTCAGGCAGTTGTTGTTGCCATCCTGTACCTGTCCCACAGGTGTGATGTTCGGATGTACCAATCCTGTGTAGGTGTTGTTACTGCGAGGACGATCAGCTCTCCTTCCTGTCTTCCTGTAGTGCTGTCTTAGGCGTCTCACAGTACGGACATTGCAATTTATTGCCCTGGCTACATTTGCAGTCCTCATGCCTGCTTGCAGCATGCCTAAGGCACGTTCATGCAGATGAGCAGGGACCCTGGGCAGCTTTATTTTGGTGTTTGTCAGAGTCGGTGGAAAGGCCTCTTTTTAGTGTCATAAGTTTACATAACTGTGACCTTAATTGCCAACCGTCTGTAAGCTGTTAGTGTCTTAACGACCGTTCCACAGGTGCATGTTCATTAATTGTTTATGGTTCATTGAACAAGCACGGGAAACAGTGTTTAAACCCTTTACAATGAAGATCTGTGAAGTTATTTGGATTTTTACAAATTATCTTTGAAGGACAGGGTCCTGCGTTACTATGACAACCTCCTAAACTACTATACTTTCTTCCTGTCCTGCCCTTATATAGCCACTCACTGTAACTCTAACTCAACACCACAGGTCCCTGTGTATGTCCAGCTCCCAGATACATGGGCTGCTCTCAGTCTATATTCTTGTATTCTTAAAGCCAATATTTAAGGTAACCAATTAGCAACTAAAAACTTCCATAGTGTGTCTATTAAGAGAAGCAAAGACAACCATCTAGTTCAGTTTCCCAACTCTGCTCCTCCAGTCCCACCAACAGTACACATGTGTATTGTATCCCTGGACAAACACACCTCATTCATCTCATTGAGGCCTTGATGATTAGTTGACTAGTTGAATGAGGTGTGTTTGTCCGGGGCCACAATACACATGTGTACTGTTGGGGGTACTGGAGGAGCAGAGTTGGGAAACACTGGGCTAGTTGTCATTGAGTAGAGCTGCCCTGTAATGCCCTTGACTCCCTCTTGTCCATCTGAGTTCATCTGTTCCTCTGACACTTGTTTCTCTGTTCCTCTGACACTTGTTTCTCTGTTCCTCTGACACATGTTTCTCTGTTCCTCTGACATGTTTCTCTGTTCCTCTGACACATGTTTCTCTGTTCCTATGACACATGTTTCTCTGTTCCTCTGACATGCTTCTCTGTTCCTCTGACATGTTTCTCTGTTCCTCTGACACATGTTTCTCTGTTCCTCTGACATGTTTCTCTGTTCCTCTGACATGTTTCTCTGTTCCTCTGACACATGTTTCTCTGTTCCTCTGACATGCTTCTCTGTTCCTCTGACATGCTTCTCTGTTCCTCTGACACATGTTTCTCTGTTCCTCTGACACATGTTTCTCTGTTCCTCTGACATGCTTCTCTGTTCCTCTGACACATGTTTCTCTGTTCCTCTGACACATGTTTCTCTGTTCCTCTGACATGCTTCTCTGTTCCTCTGACACATGTTTCTCTGTTCCTCTGACATGCTTCTCTGTTCCTCTGACATGTTTCTCTGTTCCTCTGACATGCTTCTCTGTTCCTCTGACACATGTTTCTCTGTTCCTCTGACACATGTTTCTCTGTTCCTCTGACATGCTTCTCTGTTCCTCTGACATGTTTCTCTGTTCCTCTGACATGCTTCTCTGTTCCTCTGACATGCTTCTCTGTTCCTCTGACATGCTTCTCTGTTCCTCTGACACATGCTTCTCTGTTCCTCTGACATGCTTCTCTGTTCCTCTGACACATGCTTCTCTGTTCCTCTGACACATGCTTCTCTGTTCCTCTGACACATGTTTCTCTGTTCCTCTGACACATGTTTCTCTGTTCCTCTGACATGTTTCTCTGTTCCTCTGACATGTTTCTCTGCTGGCTGTGATCTAAAAGCATGTTGTCTCTATTCAATAGCACCGCATGGCTCTCAGTCCTCTCTACCCCCCTCCCTCCTCTCCCTATATTTACTCTCATCGCCTCATCTTATTCTCTACCCCGCCACCAACCCACACTCACACACACAAAAATAGGAAAATATGTATTCAGTATTTACAGTTGAAGTCGGAAGTTTACATGCTCCTTAGCCAAATACATTTAAACTCAGTTTTTCACAATTCCTGACATTTAATCCTAGTAAGCATTCCCTGTCTTAGGTCAGTTAGGATCACCACTTTATTTTAAGAATGTGAAATGTCAGAATAATAGTAGAGTTATTTATTTAAGCTTTTATTTATTTCATCACATTCCCAGTGGGTCAGAAGTTTAAATACACTCAATTATTATTTGGTAGCATTGCCTTTAAATTGTTTAACTTGGGTCAAACATTTCGGGTAGCCTTCCACAAGCTTCCCACAATAAGTTGGGTGAATTTTGGCCCATTCCTCCTGACAGAGCTGGTGTAACTGAGTCAGGTTAGTAGGCCTCCTTGCTCGCACACGCTTTTTCAGTTCTGCCCACAAATTTTCTATAGGATTGAGGTCAGGGCTTTGTTGTCCTAAAAGCCATTTTGCCACAACTTTGGAAGTATGCTTGGGGTCATTGTCCATTTGGAAGACCCATTTGCGACCAAGCTTAACTTCCTGACTGATGTCTTGAGATGTTGCTTCAATATATCCATGTAAATTTCCTTCCTCATGATGCCATCTATTTTGTGAAGTGGGGGGTCCTGGAGGATCAGAGTTGGGAAACACTTATCTAGTCCCTCCTGCAGCAAAGCACCCCCACAACATGATGCCTCCGCCCCCGTGCTTCACGGTTGGGATGGTGTTCTTGGGCTTGCAAGCCTCCCCCTTTTTCCTCCAAACATAACGATGGTTGTTATGGCCAAACAGTTCTATTTTTGTTTCATCAGACCAGAGGAAATTTCTCCAAAAAGTATGATCTTTGTCCCCATGTGCAGTTGCAAACCGTAGTCTGGCTTTTTTATGCCGGTTTTGGAGCAGTGGCTTCTTCCTTGCTCAGCGGCTTTTCAGGTTATGTCGATATAGGACTTGTTTTACTGTGGATATAGACACTTTTGTACCTGTTTCCTCCAGCATCTTCACAGGGTCCTTTGCTGTTCTGGGATTGATTTGCACTTTTCACACCAAAGTACGTTCATCTCTAAGAGACAGAACGCATCTTCTTCCTGAGCGGTATGACGGCTGCGTGGTCCCATGGTGTTTATTCTTGCGTACTATTGTTTGTACAGATGAACGTGGTCCCTTCAGGAGTTTGGAAATTGCTCCCAAGGATGAACCAGACTTGTGGAGGTCTACAATTTATTTTCTGAGGTCTTGGATGATTTCTTTAGATTTTCCCATGAGGTCAAGCAAAGAGGCACTGAGTTTGAAGGTAGGCCTTGAAAGACATCCACAGTTACACCTCCAATTGACTCAAATGATGTCAATTAGCCTATCAGAAGTTTCTAAAGCCATGACATCATATTCTGGAATTTTCCAAGATGTTTAAAGGCACAGTCAACTTAGTGTATGTAAACTTCTGACCCACTGGAATTGTGACACAGTGAAATATAAGTGAAATAATATGTATGTAAACAATTGTTGGAAAAATGACTTGTGTCATGCACAAAGTAGATGTCCTAACCGACTTGCCAAAACTATGGTTTGTTAAGAAGATATTTGTGGAGTGGTTGAAAAATGAGTTTTTTAATGACTCCAACCTAAGTGTATGTAAACCTCTGACTTCAACTGTAGTTTAGGGACACTTTGACCTGTGTGACAGAATGATGTGTGACCCTTGACCCTGAGCCTGAAAGATATAAACCAGCTGCAGCAGATCATGAGGCTGACAGGAACGCCCCCGGCCTGTCTCATTAGCCAGATGCCCAGCCACGAGGTGAGGCACTACGACATGTCCTTCCCAGGTCCCTCCACTTCATCCAGGCTGCAGCAGGCCTTCCCACAAGTCCCATGTTGTTTCCTTTTTTAAAGAGATTCTCCTGTACTTTTGTATACTTTTTAGCCAGTAGTTCTGAAAGCTCACGGGGCAAACGTGGTCCCCGGAAATTGCGTACTACATCACATATGTGCCGATACAGTGCCCATAGAAAGTCTACATCCCCCTTGGAGTTATTCACATTTTATTGTCTTAATTAGTGGGATGAAAATGTATTTAATTGTCATTTTTTTATAAACAATCTACACAAAATACTCTTGTCAAAGTGGAAGAAAAATAGATTTAAAAAAGTTAAATAAAGGTGAATTAAAATGCTATTATACCTTGGTTAGATAAGTACTCTTGGGAGTTTCATAAGAGCTTTGCACACCTGGATTGTGCAATATTTGCCTGTTATTCTTTTCAAAATTCTTCATGTCTTGCCATAGATTCTCAAGCAGATTTAATTCACTCAGGAACATTCACTGTCTTCTTGGTAAGCAACTCCAGTGTAGATTTGGCTTTGTGTTGTAGGTTATTGTCCTGGTAAATTCATCTCCCCATGTCTGGTGTAAAGCAGACTGAAGATTTGCTGTAGGATTTTGCTGGTGCCTGTTTATTTTCTTGCCTAAACAAAACTATATTTTAGTTATTTAATTTGTAAAAGTGTGTAGTATTTTCTTTCACTTTGACTTGGAGTATTTTGTGTACTGTAGCTCAATGACAAAATAATTGCAATTACATATATTTCAATCCCACTTTGCAACTCAACAAAATGTGAAAAATGTTCAAGGGGGTGTAGATTTTCTATAGACACTGTATGTGCACCACGTCAATGCCCTCTCACTCTGCTGTGTGTGCGTCTTGCTAGCTGTCGCTCAGATGGCGAGGGACTGAAGCTCATTGGTTGAAACTAATTGCTAGGGGGTTGGCCCATGTAGGGGGAAATGATACCGCACAGATTCCAGAAAACACTCTCTTTCAAACTAGGGATTTCGTGGCTAATGGAGGTAAGTCAGTAATTCTGCTCATAGATTATGTTTGTGTGACCTACACATTGACACATCCAGACCAAAGTGGGATGTTTAAGAAAGAAAAAAACCTTCGTAGCATGTCTTACAATTCATTTTTTCTCACCTTTTGATCTTGAACTCTTTATTGTTGAGGAAGGGCTTGTACGTCAGCATTTCACTGTATGGGTTACACCTGTTGTATTCTGTCGTGTGACAAACTTTGATTTTGATATTGCTCTCTGTCCACGGAACCCAGTCAGAGACAGAATTGGAGTCACAACATCAACCAATGCCCTTTTCCCTCTGAAAGCCAATCAACCTTGCTATTTTTTTGTTTAATGACAATATCCCCTAGAATTTTGTTCCACTCTGCAGAGCTCTTCCCACCCTCTTTCTGCACAAGTCTGCCTTTTGTCTCTGATGTAATCTCACCACTTCCCAGAAAGCCCTAATTCCTGGTAACTGTCAAAAAATAAAGGAAACCCCAACATAAAGTGTCTTAATAGGGCGTCGGCTCACCACGAGCCAGAACAGCATCAATGCACCTTGATATAGATTCTACAAGTGTCTGGAACTCTATTGGAGGGATGTGACACCATTCTTCCATGAGACATTTCACAATTTGGTGTTTTGTTGATGGTGGTGGAAAACGCTGTCTCAGGTGCTGCTTCCAGAATCTTCTATTAGTGTTCAATTGGGTTGAGATCTGGTGACTGAGACGCACGCACGCACACACATACACGCGCACGCACACACATATACACGCACACACACGCACACACATACACGCGCACGCACACACACACACACACACCCTTTAAACCCCCTGTGCTCCTTTGAGACCCCCGTTTTAAAGTCACTGAGATCTGTTTGTTTTTTGTTTTTATCAGTAAAGCTTTTTAAGGTTGAGTTGATACTTCAATATGCATACCTGCCCAGAAAAATTATAGTCCATGCCTATAGTATTGGATTCCAAGCATGCCCAAAGAGAAGATGCACTTATCATTTTGAGCAGTGACTGTTTGAGGCAGCAGTCAGGCAAAATGGAGCACAAAGTTCCAAAAAGTAATCTCCAAGTATAAAAACAGAACAAGGAAGTTGTTGACATGATCTCCTAAAAAGTTTGGAAATGTGGTATAAGAATTTTCAACGTAGATAAACATTTCATTAAATAATGATTAGGTGATTTATTTTTTAATAGATGACCCTAAGCATGATGGGATGTTAATGGCTTAATTAACTCAGGAACCACACCTGTGTGGAAGCACCTGCTTTCAATATACTTTTTATCCCTTTGTTTACTCAAGTGTTTCCTTTATTTTGGCAGTTACCCGGTCATCCACTGTGCCTGTAACTGACACGTCCTCCTCCCATTGGCATCAAAAATTATTTATTTTTTTACCTTTATTTAACTAGGCAAGTCAGTTAAGAACAAATTCTTATTTTCAATGACGGCCTAGGAACAGTGGGTTAACTGCCTGTTCAGGGGCAGAACGACAGATTTGTACCTTGTCAGCTCGGGGGTTTGAACTTGCAACCTTCCGGTTACTAGTCCAACGCTCTAACCACTAGGCTACCCTGCCGCCTCTACACTCTAACCACTAGGCTACCCTGCCGCCTCTACACTCTAACCACTAGGCTACCCTGCCGCCTCTACACTCTAACCACTAGGCTACCCTGCCGCCTCTACACTCTAACCACTAGGCTACCCTGCCGCCTCTACACTCTAACCACTAGGCTACCCTGCCGCCTCTACACTCTAACCACTAGGCTACCCTGCCGCCTCTACACTCTAACCACTAGGCTACCCTGCCGCCCTTCCACTCTAACCATTAGGCTACCCTGCCGCCTCTACACTCTAACCACTAGGCTACCCTGCCGCCTCTACACTCTAACCACTAGGCTACCCTGCCGCCCTTCCACTCTAACCACTAGGCTACCCTGCCGCCTCTACACTCTAACCACTAGGCTACCCTGCCGCCTCTACACTCTAACCACTAGGCTACCCTGCCGCCTCTACACTCTAACCACTAGGCTACCCTGCCGCCTCTACACTCTAACCACTAGGCTACCCTGCCGCCTCTACACTCTAACCACTAGGCTACCCTGCCGCCTCTACACTCTAACCACTAGGCTACCCTGCCGCCTCTACACTCTAACCACTAGGCTACCCTGCCGCCTCTACACTCTAACCACTAGGCTACCCTGTCGCCTCTACACTCTAACCACTAGGCTACCCTGCCGCCCCTCCACTCTAACCACTAGGCTACCCTGCCGCCCCTCCACTCTAACCACTAGGCTACCCTGCCGCCTCTACACTCTAACCACTAGGCTACCCTGCCGCCTCTACACTCTAACCACTAGGCTACCCTGCCGCCTCTACACTCTAACCACTAGGCTACCCTGCCGCCTCTACACTCTAACCACTAGGCTACATTGCCGCCCCTCCACTCTAACCACTAGGCTACCCTGCCGCCCCTCCACTCTAACCACTAGGCTACCCTGCCGCCTCTACACTCTAACCACTAGGCTACCCTGCCGCCCCAATGCATGATTTACGCATTCTGATCAAGTTTTGGCCCTAAGTGTACAGAAATCTATCTTCACAGCCGTCCTGTGGGGATCACTTTCAGAAACAGTGGGAAGTGTTGAAGTCAATTCTGTGTTCTCTATCCAGTGTGTTTTTGAGCCGCTATGTGTGTATCTTTGACAGGCCAGAAACTACATCAACTCCCTTCCCCAGATGCCCAAGAGGAACTTTGCTGATGTGTTTGTTGGCGCTAACCCACTAGGTAATAATGGGCTAGTCTGTGTAGTGTAATATATGTACACACACACACACTGTTTAACACACAGCATTTCATTTATACTGTCCATCTTTATATATTACCCAGTAAGAAAGAAGAATTTTGTCTGTCTAGTGGAATGTTCACACTCCCTCACACTGTCTAATCAGACGCACTCCCTCACACTGTCTAATCAGACGCACTCCCTCACACTGTCTAATCAGACGCACTCCCTCACACTGTCTAATCAGACGCACTCCCTCACACTGTCTAATCAGACGCACTCCCTCACACTGTCTAATCAGACGCACTCCCTCACACTGTCTAATCAGACGCACTCCCTCACACTGTCTAATCAGACGCACTCCCTCACACTGTCTAATCAGACGCACTCCCTCACACTGTCTAATCAGACGCACTCACTCACACTGTCTAATCAGACGCACTCACTCACACTGTCTAATCAGACGCACTCACTCACACTGTCTAATCAGACGCACTCCCTCACACTGTCTAATCAGACGCACTCCCTCACACTGTCTAATCAGATGCACTCTGTTTACAATCCCTTTCCCTTTCTCCCACCCACCCCCTTCTCTGCCACTAGCGGTGGATCTGTTAGAGAAGATGCTGGTTCTGGACACTGATAAGCGAATCACAGCGTCCGAGGCCCTGGCCCACCCCTACTTCTCCCAGTACCACGACCCTGACGATGAGCCAGAGTCCGAGCCATACGACCAGAGCTTCGAGAGCAGAGAGCTGGAGATAGAGGAGTGGAAAAGTAGGTGGACATAACCAAATCCTCTTATTTAACTAGGTGCTGAACAAGTCTACTGACCTCTTGTTTTCCCTCTCCCAGGGTTGACGTATGAGGAGGTTTGCAGTTTCGAGACCCTGCCATTCGATGGAGACGAGATGGAGTCCTGAGGGGACGAGGGTGAAGTCATTGCTAGTCCCGCCTCCTTCTCTTACTGAACTGTGAGGAAGAAGTTGCATGTAGACATTGATCTAGGGCCAGTTTTGTGTTTCATCCCCTAATGGTTTAGGTTAGGATCTGGGGGTAAGCTGATCCTAGATCTGTACTTAGATACAACTTACATCCGGAGCACGCAACCTTGTGTGAGGACTATCAACTCACCAGACTAGTTCAAACAAACAAACAGGAAGCCACGACATTCAAGTGCCTGCCGTCATTCATTTCTGGGGTTAGAGGTCAAGGGTCAAAGGTGACTCCCCTCTACACCCTCCTCCTGCTTGCTGTATTATATCGTCTTTGATTGGGTCCCTGGGAAGAATTGGGAAAATGACTTTGTAATATATTATCTAGTGTTTGTGTGTTTAGAGTTTATTAAGTCACATTATTTGCCAAAAACTACCTAAATTCCTGGAAAAGGTGCTCAGATTTTAACGTTCAATATCGCAAAAACAATCACATGGTTTAACCAACAAACCACTGCACTTATGGAGCCGTTATTTATGGTCTGTAGTTTATAGCCTTTTGGATAGAAGTCTGTAGGAAATACAACAGTGGTCATGACCTGCTCGTCTACGACAAAACCTTGTCTCCGTTGTCAAACTGTACGCTGTTGTTATGCCTGGCAGGGTTTTAGATGTGTAAATAAGGCTGCCCTCTTGTAAATAAATGATACTGTGCACCGATAGTAATACTGCCTAGAAGTCCCTATTATCATAGAGCACATAGAACCCTCAAGGCTTAGAACGTTGCCCCTTCGCATTCCTTCAGGAGAGACTGGCAGGTTCCATACTCAGAGGGATTGTTATTAAATAGTATTCCATTAGAATGTACACCAGTTTTAACTTTAATCATAGTGGAAGTTTTGACCTCCATCTTTTCAAGTCAATCGCCCAGAAAGAGGGGGGGGGGAGGGTGGTTTATTCTCTTATCCTGCCTCTTAACTCATCTATTTTTCTACCCGTCTCTGTCTGTTTCTTTGTTCACTCCGTTGTCGTATCATTGCCTCCCTGAGCTCTGTCCTGCCCTCTGTGTAGTCTGATTAAAAATGAGTGGAGAGGTAATGTGACTGTCACAAAATGTTATTTAATAGAATGTATTTAAAGTCCTCTATCCCCGTATCACAAGACTGATGCTGAAATCAGAATGGGTTTTCCCAAGTCTCCATAGTGTCTGCTCTGTGCAGTGCTTTGAGGTTCAGTCGGAGCATTAGATGGCTATAGGTATAGAGATCCTATTAGTAACATAACATTCTAGGAATCTATAGTCTTCAGAAATCACTGGATTCCCACTCCTGGTTGTTGACAATGTGATTTCAATCATATTCAAATGTATTTTTAAATAACTGTATGTCCGTAGATGTATCTTGTTATTCTGTTGTATTAAATGTGTGGGATGCTAGCACCCCCTACTGTATTTAACCCCTTTTCATGTGTACATGGTAGTCTCTGAGTGCATGCCAAAATAGCACATTATTCCTTATATAGTGCACTATTTTGGACCAGATCTCATAGGGCCCTGTTCAAAAGTAGTACACTCAATAGGGAATATGTTGCCATATAGGATGTACTGTGATTATTCCCATAGAGCGATCAACATATTTATCTCTTCTAATGTATACAGTACAGCACTCAAACCAGACATTATTCAGAATCTCTTCCAGTTAAAGACAAAGCAATGCCTGAATCTTAACACAGTAACTACTTTTTATTTAATATTATTTTATGACTGCTCATTTTCTGGCTCTGTGAAGCAGTAGACTACCTATCAAAATCAGTGTTGGTGTCAAAGTCATTCAATTTTATTTCAAATGGACTTGAACCTGTCCCCCAGCTGTCTCTCTCTGTTCATTAGGCATAAAACTGGAGAAAACGTTTTTGAAACAAATGGGCTTTCTAATTGCATGTTTCAAAGTTGTTTTTTTTACCATTTGCTGCATTCTGAACATAGACTCGTGACATACAGAGCTGTGGTCTTTCTGTGTAAATCAGTGAGTGTCCACTTGAGGGCTGTATCATAGCAGGATCACTAACAGATAGGCCTACAGCCGGGGTGTATTCATTAGTTCACTATTATAAACCGTAACGGAAGCTAACGAAACTGGGCGGGACCTACCTGAACTTGTCTAATAAACGCTTGTTTTCGTTGCAAAACACAACTGTTTGGATTAATGATTAGAACCGGGACTGTCAAGTCAGTTATAGCATGGCCCATTTCAAGTCTTAATGTTGGAAAGATATTTCTGATCATGTAGGAACGTGTGTTGCCTGACCCATTGATCCTGCTTTGTGATACAGCCTTGTGTTTTCATGTTTACAGCAGCAGGATGCTGGAGGGTAACACAGAGGGGTAACACAGAGGGGTAACACAGAGGGTAACACAGAGTGTAAACACAGAGGGAGGGGTAACACAGAGAGAGGGGTAACACAGAGGGAGGGGTAACACAGAGGGAGGGGTAACACAGAGGGAGGGGTAACACAGAGAGAGGGGTAACACAGAGAGAGGGGTAACACAGAGAGAGGGGTAACACAGAAACCTCAAACATTGTATTGACACAGTAACATAGTTAGGTTACTGTCCTCCAACCAGCTCTCTGTCTCTGTCTCTCTCTCTCTCTCTGTCTCTCTCTGTCTCTCTCTCTGTCTCTCTCTCTCTCTGTCTCTGTCTCTCTCTCTGTCTCTCTCTCTCTGTCTCTGTCTCTCTGTCTCTCTCTCTGTCTCTCTGTCTCTCTCTGTCTCTCTCTCTCTCTGTCTCTCTCTGTCTCTCTCTCTCTCTCTCTCTGTCTCTCTCTGTCTCTCTCTCTCTGTCTCTCTGTCTCTGTCTCTCTGTCTCACTGTCTCTGTCTCTCTCTGTCTCTCTCTGTCTCTCTGTCTCTCTCTCTCTCTCTCTCTGTCTCTCTCTCTCTCTCTCTCTGTCTCTCTCTCTGTCTCTCTCTCTCTCTCTCTCTCTCTGTCTCTCTCTCTCTGTCTCTCTGTCTCTCTCTCTCTGTCTCTCTCTCTGTCTCTCTGTCTCTCTGTCTCTCTCTGTCTCTCTCTGTCTCTGTCTCTCTCTGTCTCTGACTCTCTCTCTCTCTCTGACTCTCTCTCTCTGACTCTCTCTGTCTCTCTGTCTGTCTGTCTCTCTCTCTGTCTCTCTCTCTCTGTCACAGCAATTATCCTGCAGAATGAAGATAAAATGACTATTTATAATCTGGCTGATCATGTAATGAGTATTGGTTACCTTATTTTGCTATTGTTATGGTTGTTTATTTGATTTATATGTTTTTAACAGACAGACCATGTTTACTTTGTACTTTAATGATTCCCCACATTCAGAACCATGAGAGCAGGTAATGTCACCTGTTAATACCACTGTTAGAAAATAAAGGCTATTATTTTTCAGAACTGGCCTGTCTGCTCTCATTCTTCCTTGCTGTATTCATCCAGGGCCTGCGGTGATCCATTTCCCTCAGGTTTAGTTTGTGCTGTAACGTCATGATAGACATTGCATACATTACTTGAACATTTTCAACGTCAACTTGGCTCTGTCATAACCTCACATGGTCTCTCCTATCATTGCTATGCAGACGACACACAATTAATCTTCTCCTTTCCCCCTTCTGATGACCAGGTGGCGAATCGCATCTCTGCATGTCTGGCAGACATATCAGTGTGGATGACGGATCACCACCTCAAGCTGAACCTCGGCAAGACGGAGCTGCTCTTCCTCCCGGGGAAGGACTGCCCGTTCCATGATCTCGCCATCACGGTTGACAACTCCACTGTGTCCTCCTCCCAGAGCGCTAAGAACCTTGGCGTGATCCTGGACAACACCCTGTCGTTCTCAACTAACATCAAGGCGGTGGCCCGTTCCTGTAGGTTCATGCTCTACAACATCCGCAGAGTACGACCCTGCCTCACACAGGAAGCGGCGCAGGTCCTAATCCAGGCACTTGTCATCTCCCGTCTGGATTACTGCAACTCGCTGTTGGCTGGGCTCCCTGCCTGTGCCATTAAACCCCTACAACTCATCCAGAACCCGTCTGGTGTTCAACCTTCCCAAGTTCTCTCACGTCACCCCGCTCCTCCGCTCTCTCCACTGGCTTCCAGTTGAAGCTCGCATCCTCTACAAGACCATGGTGCTTGCCTACGGAGCTGTGAGGGGAACGGCACCTCAGTACCTCCAGGCTCTGATCAGGCCCTACACCCAAACAAGGGCACTGCGTTCATCCACCTCTGGCCTGCACGCCTCCCTACCACTGAGGAAGTACAGTTCCCGCTCAGCCCAGTCAAAACTATTCGCTGCTCTGGCCCCCCAATGGTGGAACAAACTCCCTCACGACGCCAGGACAGCGGAGTCAATCACCACCTTCCGGAGACACCTGAAACCCCACCTCTTTTAAGGAATACCTAGGATAGGATAAAGTAATCCTTCTCACCCCCCTTAAAAGATTTAGATGCACTATTGTAAAGTGGCTGTTCCACTGGATGTCATAAGGTGAATGCACCAATTTGTAAGTCGCTCTGGATAAGAGCGTCTGCTAAATGACTTAAATGTAAATGTAAATCTATTTTATTCATTTATCAATATTGGGGATAAAACCATAGACTTGAAGATTATTATTATTTTTTTGACTGCATTTTGGTTTAGTTTATATTTTGCACGTTAAAAATATGATTAATCATAAAAAGGTACAAAGGGAATGTGGAGGAGCCAAAAGGCCTGACATTTATCAGGTGGCCCCCTCTGGTGGACACATTCAGGACCATTAAGAACAAAAGGCCTGACATGGATTTATCAGGTGGCGCCCTCTGGTGGACACATTCAGGACCATTTAACAAAAGGCCTGACATGGATTTATCAGGTGGCTCCCTCTGGTGGACACATTCAGGACCAATAAGAACAAAAGGCCTGACATGGATTTATCAGGTGGCTCCCTCTGGTGGACACATTCAGGACCAATTAAGAACAAAAGGCTTGACATGGATTTATCAGGTGGCTCCCTCTGGTGGACTCATTCAGGACCAATTAAGAACAAAAGGCCTGACATGGATTTATCAAAAGGCAGGAAGGAGGAGAGATGACTAGAATGACTGGATTAAAGGACCTTGTGCATTTCAGGTAAAATAACAACTCAATGTTTATATCCCAGGACAAATTAGCTAGCAACAGCAAGCTAGCTAAATAGAACAAATTAGCTAGCAAGTGCAAGCTAACTAGCTAAATTACCATACATGTTTAATGCTTTTCGACCTGTCCCCAAATTAATGTCATTGGTTCAGAGTTTGTTTTGACATTTTAACCTGCGTGTCGTGATCGCGTTTGGTGTGGGGGGACAAAATACATTTATGCATGACAGCGCACGATGGTGCACGCACACAGCCGGTTTGAGTTCCGTGTTAGGCTACTTCAAAGTAGTCTCAGCTTCGTTAAAAGGATTCGACCATAGACTGTAAAAATAATGACATCAGACAGGAGACATATCCAGCATCGTTTATGTTTTCAATAAAGGGCTTGTGTGCTGTGTGTATGTGCACAACATAACATGTAGCCTAATCAAACATACCTGTAAGTAATAAAATCATCATTATCTAGGCCTACTCTAATTTTAAATGATATTACATATTTAGGTATTCTACTAGGCAGGACTATGATATCCTACGGATTGTTTTGTGTGTGCGATTTCCCAGTAGTGAAAGACATCAAAACTATAAAATAACACAAATGGAATCATGTCGTAACCAAAACAGTGTTAAACAGATTATTCAAAGGAGCCACCCTTTGCCTTGATGACAGCTTTGCATACTCATGGCATTCTCTCAACTAGCTTCATGAGGAAGTCACCTGGAATGCATTTCAATAATAAGGGATGCTTTGTTGAAAGTTAATTTGTGGAATTTCTTTCCTTCTTAATGTGTTTGAACAAATCAGTTGTGTTGTGACAAGGTAGGGGTGGAATACAGAAGAGCCCTGTTGGGTAAAAGAGCCTGTATTACGGCAAGAACAGCTCAAATAAGCAAAGAAAAACGACAGTCCATCATTACTTTAAGACATGAAGGTCAGTCAATGCAGAACATTCAATAACTTTCAAAGTTTTCAAGTGACGTCGCAAAAACCATCAAGCAACATGATGAAACTGGCTCTCATGAGGACCGCCACAGGAAAGGAAGACCCAGAGTTACCTCTGCTGCAGAGGATAAGTTCATTAAGTTAACTGTCTCTCATGAGGACCGCCACAGGAATGGAAGACCCAGAGCTACCTCTGCTGCAGAGGATAAGTTCACTAGTTAACTACACCTTAGATTGCAGCCCAAATAAATGCTTCACAGAGTTCAAGTAACTGACACATCTCAACATTAACTGTTCAGAGGAGACTATGTGAATCAGGCCTGTATGGTCGAATTGCTGCAAAGAAACCACTACTAAAGGACACCAATAATAAGAAGAGATTTTCTTGGGCCAAGAAACACGAGCAATGGACAATAGATCTGTAGAAATCTGTCCTTTGGTCTGATGAGTCCAAATTGGAGATTTTTGGTTCCAACCGCCGTGTCTTTGTGAGATGCAGAGTAAGTGAACGGATGATCTACGTGTAGCAGTGTGATGTTGTTCCCCCTAGATTATGTACCAAGTTGCACACAAAGGACCAGTTCAAATAGACCAGGACAAGAGGGGATCTTAATAATAATAATACTTCTGTGTTTTTTTAATTGAATTACAGCTGCATAGCTAATGTTATTTTTTGTGTGAAACAGGTACAAAAGTATCTATATCCACAGTAAAACGAGTCCTATATCAACATAACCTGAAAGGCCGCTCAGCAAGGAAGAAGCCACTGCTCCAAAACCGCCATAAAAAAGCCAGTCTACGGTTTGCAGCTGCACATGGGGACAAAGATCATACTTTTTGGAGAAATGTCCTCTGGTCTGATGAAACAAAAATAGAACTGTTTGGCCATAAAGACCATCGTTATGTTTGGAAGAAAAAAGGGTGAGGCTTGCAAGCCCAAGAACACCATCCCAACCATGATGCACGGGGGTGGTAGCATCATGTTGTGGGGGTGCTTTGCTGCAGGAGGGACTGGTGCACGTCACATAATAGATTGCACCACGAGGAAGGAAAATTACGTGGATATATTGAAACATCTCAAGACATCAGTCTTGAAGTTAAAGCTTGGTTGCAAATGGGCAAATGGGTCTTCCAAATGGACAATGACCCCAAGCATACTTCCAAAGTTGTGGCAAAATGGCTTTAGGACAACGAAGTCAAGGTATTGGAGTGGCCATCACAAAGCCCTGACCTCAAGCATATAGAACATTTATGGGCAGAACTGAAAAAGCATGTGTGAGCAAGGAGGCCTAGAAACCTGACTCAGTTACACCAGCTCTGTCAGGAGGAATGGGTCAAAATTCACCCAACTTATTGTGGGAAGCTTGTGGAAGGCTACCTGAAACGTTTTTGACCCAAGTTAAACAATTTAAAGGCAATGCTACCAAATACTAATTGAGTGTATGTAAACGTCTGACCCACTGGGAATGTGATGAACAAAATAAAAGCTGAAATAAATCATTCTCTCTACTATTATTCTGACATTTCACATTCTTAAAATAAAGTGGTGATCCTAACAGTCTTAAAACACTTATTTTCCACCATAATTTGCAAATAAATTCATTAAAAATCCTACAATGTGATTTTCTGGATTTTTTCCCCTCATTTTGTCTGTCATAGTTGAAGTGTACCTATGATGAAAATTACAGGCCTCTCATCTTTTTAAGTGGGAGAACTTGCACAATTGGTGGCTGACTAAATACTTTTTTGCCCCACTGTATATGCTTCCTAACACAAATACACTTTTTCTAAATCTATCACTCACAGAATTAGATTGAAGAAAAATACCAGCTAAATGAGACAAACATTTGATGTATTTATTTAATACACAACAAATTGATCAATGCACTTAAATATGTAACGTTATTTACCATTTTTATATACATTACATACACAACCCTGATTGGCTGGTAGGACGATCTAGAGCCCCACCCCCTTACATAAAAAACTGCACTGCCCCTTTAAAGTTTTACATCAGCTGTTTGGGAGAATCGGTAGTACTGTAGACCATTTAAAAATACTTGTATGTACTGTTTATTTGTGAAAATTAGATTGAAGAATAATACCAGCTAAATGAGACAAACATTTGACGTATTTATTTAATACACAACAAATTGATCAATGCACTTAAATATGTAACGTTGTTTACCATTTTTTTATACATTAACAATGAAAATGCATAAACATACACTCATAGACCTTTGGCGTATCATTACTTTCCCGTCCACACATGCTACAAAAATAGGTCCTTTTTCTAGATTATAGTTCTACATCCAGTCACCCTCAATCTACTATATTTCATTGATTTACAGGTAACTGCCAAAATAAAGGAAAAACGTGATACAAAGCAGATGCTTCCACACAGGTGTGTTTTCTGAGTTAATTAAGCAATTAACGTTCCAAAGGCACACAGGTTGTTTAAAAAAGTGTGTGTGTGTGTGTCATGAACTGTCTGCAGCCACCGTGAGATGAATTGGTCGATTAAGTCACTGCAGATATTATAGATACAAGACATTTTACAATACAGTTGATGAAAATAAAATAAATGTCCTTGGCACACTGCACTATGCCACTCTAACACAGTTGTTTGAGAACGCTCGACTGTTATCAAGACGTTATAGCACGTTCCTGACACTAGGGGGCAGCATTAGAGCGGTGAAAAATTGAAGAGATTTGGGACGTTAAACTAGAACAGTTCCAAGAGCACCTACTACATGAACTTTACCTGGCGATAGCGATGGCCTTGAAGCTCCTGTAACCCTCTGACCCTGCTTTACAGATGGTGTTTCTCTCTGCACACACCCCCAGGTTGTAACACGCAACAGTCAGGTCGAGCAGGCAGAGCTGAAGAGAAGTCTCACCTGTCCCCTCTAATGAGCTTGATTAATTGATCAATCATTTGATTCGATTTTTATTTTTTTTATTGTACGGAATATAACACATGAAATCATCTCTGACTTTTTGCAGCACTCATGTCCATGTCGTCAGCATCGGTGGTGTAAAGTACTTATGTAAAAATACTTTAAAATACTACTTAAGTCATTTTTTGTGGTATCTGTATGTTACTATTTATATTTTTGCCATCTTTTACTTCTACTTCACTACATTCCAAAAGAAAATGATGTACTTTTTATTCCATACATTTTCCCTGACACACAAAAGTACTCGTTACATTTTGAATGCTTAGCAGAACAGGAAAATAGTCATACACAGTCATACAAATAGTAATTCATACACTTATCAAGAGAACATCCCTGGTCATCTACTGCCTTTCATCTGGCAGACTCACTAAACACAGAACATCCCTGGTCATCTACTGCCTTTCATCTGGCAGACTCACTAAACACAGAACATCCCTGGTCATCTACTGCCTTTCATCTGGCAGACTCACTAAACACAGAACATCCCTGGTCATCTACTGCCTTTCATCTGGCAGACTCACTAAACACAAATGCTTTGTTTGTAAATGATGTCTGAGTGTAGGAGAGTTGGAGTGTCGGAGTGTGCCCCTGGCTATCCATCAATAAAAATAATAAATATGGCCGTCTGGTTTGCTTTGTAAAAGGAATTTGAAATGATTTATACTTTGACTTTTAATACTTACGTATAGTTTAGCAATTCCATTTACTCTTGATACTAAAGTATATCTAAAACCAAATTTGATACTAAAGTATATTTAAAACCAAATGCTTTCAGACTTTCATTCAGGTAGTATTTTACTGGGTGACTTTCATTTTTACTTGAGTCATTTTCTATTAAGGTATCTTTACTTTTACTCAAGTATGACAATTTAGTAGTTTTTCCACGCTGGTCAGCATGCTTCAGTTCGGCTGACGGCTAGCCGAAGTACTCCCATACTCCCTTAAAAGACCTTCGCTTGAAAAAGGTTCATTGTACTGTTTGTCATATTTGAGATGCCGTAGCCAGTATACGTTTCCTCAAAAATAGTCAAAATTAACCTAAAATAACTCAAAAAATGAAGTTTTTGCAGAGAAAGATCTAAGTCGCGCAATTTTACATCTAACATGTTTGGTGCAGTATTTCTCAATTAAAAAATGTGTATGAAAACGAGTCGTTTCTCGTTTAATTACAACAATTAATTTATTGAAGAATCCCTACAGGTGACCAATCACGGACGAAGGTGCTGAGATTTCGGCTCCTAGAACTTCGGCCGGTTTCGAGAAAAAATATTGTGCCCGAACAGCCCCCCCCAAAAAACTTACCGAAGTCCCAAAACGACAAAAACGTCACACGATGTCATCATAATATATACACAAACTCTTCCGAACTGTTTCAGATGGAAAGTATGCCTCTAAGGAACTTCCAACAGTTGATGATTGACAGAGTAGTTGACCAACAATGACAAAACGGCAATCCTTTTGGTGACTATAAGGGCGTTTGTCCTTTAAATACATTTGTCCTTGAGAGGGTTACAAATATGAGCCTTTTGAATAACAGACAGAAGGCTATGGGCTCGCTAGACAAACTCTAATATTACTTTGATCAAGCTTGTTGTTGACCAACTTGTCTCTTAGCCTGACTGTTGTTGACACTATTTTTTATACTGAAGTTCAACGGCTTAATCAAAGGATGAATTGACCATTACTAACGGGCTAATATGCTAATTGCTCTGTTTGGCTAAAAGCACGTCTTTATGCCACGGACATAACTTAGTTTAGATGGCCTCCCCTCCGATCATCATTAACAACATTATTGAAACTCTGAATTACTGACTGTTAGTTATACTTGTGCACAAAAAGGCTTCTTGCCCACTTTAACTGACTGACGGAATGACTACATTCTGACTGAATGACTAAATTCTGACTGAATGACTACATTCTGACTGAATGACTAAATTCTGACTGAATGGCTAAATTCTGACTGAATGGCTAAATTCTGACTGAATGGCTAAATTCCGACTGAATGGCTAAATTCTGACTGACTAAATTCCAATGCTGACTGAGGAAATAATCTACAGAAGTGTAGACCTTGGACAGACAGAACTACATCATACTGTATGTACATCGCAGGCTTGCTTCACTATAATGCTTAGTCAGATTGACTCGTGAAACAGTTCCTTAGGATGGGTAGTCAGAAATTGCAAAACCGATATGAACCTTGAAACATTGGATTTGACACCCTTACACGCCCCTGCTCCAGATTGAAACCAAGCTTTAAGTGTACACTACCACCTTTAACACTTTACAGTGTAGAAATTATGATATTGTTATGTGATGAAATACTCACTACGAACTGGAGAGTTATTGATTAGAATTAAGAAATAGAGAATAAGTCAATCGAAATTGAGCTCAGGTGCAGCCTGTTTCCATTGATCATCCTTGAGATGTCTCTACAACTTGATTGGATTCCACCTGTGGTAAATTCATAAGAATATATAAATATATACATGAGCAATTTAGAGCGGCATAGACTAAGAAGTATAGAATAGAATACAGTATGTACATATGAGAGTTGGTGATGACGTCCACGGTTTGGGTCACAGGGACAGGTTGTAGCTGAAGATGTTCGTGACCCCCCCAGTCGCTCACCATGCAGGTTGTAGCTGAAGATGTTAGTGACCCCCCCCAGTCGCTCACCATACAGGTTGTAGCTGAAGATGTTAGTGACCCCCCCCAGTCGCTCACCATACAGGTTGTAGCTGAAGATGTTAGTGCCCCCCCCCAGTCGCTCACCATACAGGTTGTAGCTGAAGATGTTAGTGACCCCCAGTCGCTCACCATACAGGTTGTAGCTGAAGATGTTAGTGACCCCCCCAGTCGCTCACCATACAGGTTGTAGCTGAAGATGTTAGTGACCCCCAGTCGCTCACCATACAGGTTGTAGCTGAAGATGTTAGTGACCCCCCAGTCGCTCACCATACAGGTTGTAGCTGAAGATGTTAGTGACCCCCCAGTCGCTCACCATACAGGTTGTAGCTGAAGATGTTAGTGACCCCCCAGTCGCTCACCATACAGGTTGTAGCTGAAGATGTTAGTGACCCCCAGTCGCTCACCATACAGGTTGTAGCTGAAGATGTTAGTGACCCCCCCCAGTCGCTCACCATACAGGTTGTAGCTGAAGATGTTAGTGACCCCCCAGTCGCTCACCATACAGGTTGTAACTGAATATGTTAGTGACCCCCCCAGTCGCTCACCATACAGGTTGTAGCTGAAGATGTTAGTGACCCCCCAGTCGCTCACCATACAGGTTGTAGCTGAAGATGTTAGTGACCCCCCAGTCGCTCACCATACAGGTTGTAGCTGAAGATGTTAGTGACCCCCCCCAGTCGCTCACCATACAGGTTGTAGCTGAAGATGTTAGTGACCCCCCAGTCGCTCACCATACAGGTTGTAGCTGAAGATGTTAGTGACCCCCCAGTCGCTCACCATACAGGTTGTAGCTGAAGATGTTAGTGACCCCCCAGTCGCTCACCATACAGGTTGTAGCTGAAGATGTTAGTGACCCCTCCCCAGTCGCTCACCATACAGGTTGTAGCTGAAGATGTTAGTGACCCCCCCCAGTCGCTCACCATACAGGTTGTAGCTGAAGATGTTAGTGACTCCCCCAGTCGCTCACCATACAGGTTGTTTCCTGCTGCAACGGGGACGTGTCCACACTGGGCTGAACGTTGGCGTTGAGGGTGGCCGGCCTCTCCAGATGATGATAGAGGGATGGAGGGGGCGGGGAGAGAGGGAGAGGGGAGGAGAGGTAATCCGATAGAGTGAGATCAAATTAAGCACACTACTATGTAACTTTATGGCATGTGAGGTAATACAATATAACATATGCCCTTTAACCCTGACCTTAAGGTCAGTAGGTCATCAAGATAGTGATAAATACATTAAATTAAAACCACCATATCCCTTAGTAGAAAGAGAAGGAAGGGAAGCGATAGAAGGTGCCATGGTACACAATAGTAGGTTTTGGACAGAAGGTACTAAGGTACACAGTAGTAGGTTTTGGTAGACAGACTAAGGTACACAGTAATAGGTTTTGGACAGAAGGTGCTAAGGTACACAGTAGTAGGTTTTGGTAGACAGACGGTACTAAGGTACACAGTAGTAGGTTGAAGGGAAGCGCTACTAAGTTACACAGTAGTAGGTTTTGGACAGAAGGTGCTAAGGTACACAGTAGTAGGTTTTGGTAGACAGAAGGTACTAAGGTACACAGTAGTAGGTTTTGGACAGACGGTACTAAGGTACACAGTAGTAGGTTTTGGACAGAAGGTACTAAGGTACACAGTAGTAAGTTTTGGACAGAAGGTACTAAGGTACACAGTAGTAGGTTTTGGTAGACAGACGGTACTAAGGTACACAGTAGTAGGTTGAAGGGAAGCGCTACTAAGTTACACAGTAGTAGGTTTTGGACCAAGGCCTCTTCATACAATTAATTAAAATGCCTTAATTAGTATGTCATGTTCAATAGAAACAACGTTTCCCTTACTTTGATCAGCATGATGTCGTTGTCGCAGGTCATGTAAATGTACATGTAGTGGAGCAGCACCTTGGAAACGTTGAATTCCGTCCCAAAGCCTGAGAAGAAACTGTGCTCACTCAGAACCACTTTGATCAGGAGGACAAGCGTTACAGAATCACCCACCACCAAAGGACCAAGCAGCGTGGTAACGGGCAGCAGCAGAGATCTCAGGACTCCTGGACTTGGGAGGAGATCCTGGAAGGCAAGGGACCCTGGGTACAGGCTGGAGAATATTGCCGCCCCAAGGCAGAGCTGGAGGCAGCGAAAGCCAAAAGGCAGTGGTATGAGGAGGCAGCATGGCAGCGCGGTTGGAAGCCCAAGAGGCAGCCCCAGGTAGGTAGGAGTCAGGTAGGAGACCTGAGCCAACTCCCTGTGCTTACCGTGGAGAGAGGGGGACCGGGCAGGCACCGTGTTATGCCGTGAGGCGCACGGTGTCCCCGGTGCGCAGGCATAGCCCGGTGCGGTACATAGCAGCGCCTCGTATCGGCCAGGCTAGAGTGGGCATCGAGACAGGTGCCATGAAGCCGGCTCAGCGCATCTGGTCTCCACTGCGTCTCCTCGGGCCGGGGTACATGGCACCAGCCCTATGCATGGTGTCCCCGGTTCGCCAGCACAGCCCGGCGAGGTGGAATAACCCACACTGGCCTGGCTACGGGGAGCATCCAGACAGGTAGGGTTGTGCAGGCTCGGTGCTCGAGACCTCCAGTGCACCTCCATGGTCCGGTCTATTTGCTGCCAGAGCCGCCCGACAGTCAGGAGCTGCCAGAGCCGCTCGTCAGCCAGGAGCTGCCAGAGCCGCTCGTCAGCCAGGACCTGCCAGAGCCGTCCGGCAGCCAGGAGCTACCAGAGCCGCCCGTCAGCCAGGAGCTGCCAGAGCCGGCCGTCAGACAGGAGCTACCAGAGCCGGCCGTCAGACAGGAGCTACCAGAGCCGTCCGTCAGCCAGGAGCTGCCGGAATCTCCCGTCCATTCGGGACCCGTGGCTAGGGTCCCCAGTTCGAGGTCGGCGGCGAGGGTCGCTGCTCTAAAGAGGCCACGGAGGCGGTTAAAGAGGCGGATAAAGACTATGGTGGAGTGGAGTCCACGTCCCACACCAGAGCCCCCACCGCGGACAGACACCCACCCAGACCCTCCCCTATAGGTTCAGGTTTTGCGGCCGGAGTCCGCACCTTTGTGGGGGGGTACTATCACGTTCTGACCTTAGTTCCTTTGTTTTGTCTTTGTTTTAGTATGGTCAGGGCGTGAGTTTGGGTGGGCAGTCTATGTTCCTTTTTCTATAATTTGGGATTTCTGTGTTTGGCCTGGTATGGTTCTCAATCAGAGGCAGCTGTCATTTATTCCTGTTGTTATTTTGTACTTTTCAGTGTTCTATTAAAAGTAAGCAATATGAACACGTACCACGCTGCGCATTGGTCCTCCGATCCTTCCTACTACTCCTCCTCGTCAGAGCGTTACAGAAGCTCTAAGTGTAATGTGTGGTTGTACATACCAAGGCTTAATTAAAGTTGCCAAAGTAAACAAAAAATTACATTTTATTAGATGTTATTATGGCAGTCTAGCGGTTAAGAGTGTTGGGCCAGTCACCTAAAGGTAGCTGGTTCGAATCCCGGAGCTGACTAAGTGAAAAATCTGCCGATGTGTCCTTGAGCAAGTCACTGAACACTAATTTCTCCTGTAAGTCGCAAAGAGTGTCTGTTAAATGACAAAAACAAATGTAAATCAAATTGAATTTGTTAAAAATAAGGAATAATAAAAAATAATAACACGACTACTCACAAGATGAATAAAATACACAATAATGAAGCTACATACAGGGAGTACAAGTACCATTATAAATGCCTGACTCTATCCTATGATGGTGCCATAACCTATCAATGTCGTACTATTGGTAGCCTCAATTGCCAGACCGAAGAAGGTTCGGAGAGAGAGCCAGCTGGTGGTCGAGATTAGCCAGACTCAATGCACTCCAGACACAGTGGCTGTTGAAAGAGACTGTAGACGCGTTCCTCTGCCCAGTTGTGGCTGACGCATGCCACATCTTACAATATACGTTGATAGGTATTTCAAGTATCAGCTAATCACATTATATGATATAGCAATCTGTCAGTGGATGACACGGTCGATGATGTGGCACGCAACCATTGGTTGATGCATGTATCATCTGAGCAGGTCAACCCGACCTTTACATTTACATTTACATTTAAGTAATTTAGCAGACGCTCTTATCCAGAGCGACTTACAAATTGGTGCATTCACCTTATGACATCCAGTGGAACAGTAGTGCATCTAAATCTTTTAAAATGAATGTGAAGTTGCACTACTCATGGTTACCAACAGTGGGCAGCAGACACCACCCACTGAGGGTGTATGAGGGTGCCTCTACAGTAGTGATATTTGTTGTACTGGACGGAGGCTTGGTATTTTATAGAGTAGGACATCACCCCCTGACCCCTCCTGATCCTCTGGCCCAGTACACCTGGGAGGGAATGAATAAATGAATGAAAATAGACAAAAGTAAAATACATGAAAATTGGATTCATTCAAGTGAACGATAGAAAGGGGTGGGGGATGGGGAATTTGGGATGGGGGATGGGGGGTGGGAGATTTGGGATGGGGGTTGGGGGATGTGGGATGGGATGTTTAAGGTGTCAAAATGATTGTGTAACTTTGTGTTACCAAAGACCAAAACACCACTTGTCTTCTTCAATGTCTTACATTTTCTTTTTTTTTTTACCAAAGACTGCAAATAGAAAATGTACATCCAAAGCATCATTAACCTGCTCACCCTTCTGACAGTCACCTAAACACTTTCTGCAGACACGTCGTCACCCACTCCCCCTCCTCTCACACCCAGATAACCGTGTTTCTGTTATTGTGGTTATTGTCCATCCTACTGTGTCTCTGCGTAACTGGGTCTTATTCATTAGCGCACACCAAACCAAAACACTTT
The DNA here is from genome assembly GCF_034236695.1 of Oncorhynchus nerka. Classification (NCBI taxonomy): domain Eukaryota; kingdom Metazoa; phylum Chordata; class Actinopteri; order Salmoniformes; family Salmonidae; genus Oncorhynchus; species Oncorhynchus nerka. Next base: position 92,121,692 of record NC_088410.1, read on the forward strand.
GCAACGGAAAATGAAAAATAGGGACACATTCAGGTAGTCTCTCTCTCTGTTTCAGTGCGTTTTCTTCTGTTTGATGACCTAATGAACATGACCGTGGCTGTGAGATGGTGTTGTGACAGAGGTAACGGATGTGAAACGGCTAGCTTAGTTAGCGGTGGTGCGCGCTAAATAGCGTTTCAATCGGTGACGTCACTTGCTGTGTTTGCTCTGCAAGGGCCCCAGCTTTTGTGGAGCGATGGGTAACGATGCTTCGTGGTGTGACTGTTGTTGATGTGTGCAGAGGGTCCCTGGTTCGCGCCCGGGTATGGGGGCGAGGGGACGGTCTACAGTTATACTGTTACACAGACACAAAGCTGAGACTGACCAAGTACATCCCAAAGACAGCCACCCCTTTTATTATCCCTCCCTGTTCTCTCTAGGGACCCTTGATTATTTGTGTCTTGACATTCATTGTCTGCTACTAGTTGGGGGAAGAAAAGAGATCGTTTGGGGAGGTGGAACTGAATATGTTGTCTGGTCACAGAAGGGTCTCCAGCCATGTTGGTTATTGTGTAGTTTGGCTGGATGTAGTGTCAGTCTGAGAGAGAGAGGGGGGGGGGGGGGCAATGGCCGTTATATGATTATCGCTGTGCTTAAAGGTCCAATGCAACCATTTTTAACTCAATATCAAATCATTTATGGGTAACAATTAAGTATCTTACTGTTAATGTTTTCAATGAAAATAGTCAAAAATAAACAAAAATAGCTTCGTATCAAAAAGCTACTTCTTAAGCAAGAATTTTGCTAGGACTGTCTGTGGGTGGTCTGAAATCTAGCTGTTATTGGCAGAGAGGTTTGTAACTCTCTTTCTTATTGATCTATGAACCAATTTACTGCTTGTTGATGTCACCAGGCAGGCCAAAACTCCATCCCAACAAAACAGGCTATAATTTCTGGCAGTCTTTTCAAACAGCTAAAACACTAAAAGGGCATTATCATCATTTTCTAAATGTCACTCGATTATTTCAACCTCATAGTGTGGAAGTAAATATAAAACACAGGGAAATCACATTTTTGACTGAACTGGGGCCTTTAAACTTGCCTGTCTGAATACTTATGCCTTCTACAATGCCTTCTCATTCTTCTACATCCCATCTTTCCTTCCCTTTCTCCTTCTGCCCAGTACCCTGCCCTGAACCTTAGTCACTGTTACTAACCGGCTACCACCCAGTACCCTGCCCTGAACCTTAGTCACTGTTACTAACCGGCTACCACCCAGTACCCTGCCCTGAACTTAGTCACTATTACTAGCCTCCCCCCAGTACCCTGCCCTGAACCTTAGTCACTGTTACTAGCCGGCTACCACCCGGTACCCTGCCCTGAACCTTAGTCACTGTTACTAGCCAGCTACCACCCAGTACCCTGCCCTGAACCTTAGTCACTGTTACTAGCCGGCTACCACCCAGTACCCTGCCCTGAACCTTAGTCACTGTTACTAGCCGGCTACCACCCGGTTACTCAACCCTGCACCTTAGTCACTGTTACTAGCCGGCTACCACCCAGTACCCTGCCCTGAACCTTAGTCACTGTTACTAGCCGGCTACCACCCAGTACCCTGCCCTGAACCTTAGTCACTGTTACTAGCCGGCTACCACCTGGTTACTCAACCCTGAACCTTAGTCAGTGTTACTAGCCGGCTACCACCCGGTTACTCAACCCTGAACCTTAGTCACTGTTACTAGCCGACTACCACCCAGTACCCTGACCTGAACCTTAGTCACTGTTACTAGCCGGCTACCACCCAGTACCCTGCCCTGAACCTTAGTCACTGTTACTAGCCGGCTACCACCCGGTTACTCAACCCTGCACCTTAGTCACTGTTACTAGCCGGCTACCACCCAGTACCCTGCCCTGAACCTTAGTCACTGTTACTAGCCGGCTACCACCTGGTTACTCAACCCTGAACCTTAGTCACTGTTACTAGCCGGCTACCACCCGGTTACTCAACCCTGAACCTTAGTCACTGTTACTAGCCGGCTACCACCCGGTTACTCAACCCTGACCTGAACCTTAGTCACTGTTACTAACCGGCTACCACCCAGTACCCTGACCTGAACCTTAGTCACTGTTACTAGCCGGCTACCACCCAGTACCCTGCCCTGAACCTTAGTCACTGTTACTAGCCGGCTACCACCCAGTACCCTGTCCTGAACCTTAGTCACTGTTACTAACCGGCTACCACCCAGTACCCTGCCCTGAACCTTAGTCACTGTTACTAGCCGGCTACCACCTAGTACCCTGCCCTGAACCTTAGTCACTGTTACTAGCCGGCTACCACCCGGTACCCTGCCCTGAACCTTAGTCACTGTTACTAGCCGGCTACCACCCAGTTACTCAACCCTGCCCTGAACCTTAGTCACTGTTACTAGCAGGCTACCACCCAGTACCCTGCCCTGAACCTTAGTCACTGTTACTAGCCGGCTACCACCCGGTTACTCAACCCTGCACCTTAGTCACTGTTACTAGCCGGCTACTACCCGCTTACTCAACCCTGCACCTTAGTCACTGTTACTAGCCGGCTACTACCCGGTTACTCAACCCTGCACCTTAGTCACTGTTACTAGCCGGCTACTACCCGCTTACTCAACCCTGCACCTTAGTCACTGTTACTAGCCGGCTACTACCCGGTTACTCAACCCTGCACCTTAGTCACTGTTACTAGCCGGCTACTACCCGCTTACTCAACCCTGAACCTTAGTCACTGTTACTAGCCGGCTACTACCCGCTTACTCAACCCTGACCTTAGTCACTGTTACTAGCCGGCTACCACCCGGTTACTCAACCCTGCACCTTAGTCACTGTTACTAGCCGGCTACCACCCAGTACCCTGCCCTGAACCCTAGTCACTGTTATTAGCTGGCTACCACCCGGTTACTCAACCCTGCACCTTAGAGTCTGCTGCTCTATATACATAGACATGGAATCACTGGTCACTTTAATAATGTTTACATACTGTTTTACCCATGTCACATATATATACTGTATTCTAGTCAAGTCCATCCTATTCAACTATTTCTGTACATATAGTATTCTTTCTATCCATGTATTCTACAGAAATACTAAATATTCTATCCATAATCCATATACATCCCATCATATATATATACATACATACATACATACATATGGCAACTGCTCGGCATCTGACCGTAAGCCACTACAGAGGGTAGTGCGTAGGGCCCAGTACATCACTAGGGCAAAGCTTCCTGCCATCCAGGACCTATATACCAGGCGGTGTCAGAGGAAAGCCCCAAAAATTGTCAAAAACTCCAGCCACCCTGCCACCACTGTTCTCTCTGCTACCACAAGGCTCTGCTACCACAAGGCAAGCGGTACCAGAGCGCCAAGTCTAGGTCCAAAAGGCTCCTTAACAGTTTCTACCCCCAAGCTATAAGACTGTTGAACAGTTAATCAAAATGGCCACCCAGACTATTTATCTATGCATAGTCACTTTACAAATGACTTTGATTAACCTGTACCCCCTGCACATTGGCTCAGTACCGGTAACCCCTGTATATAGCCTCCACATTGGCTCAGTACCGGTAACCCCTGTATATAGCTTCCACATTGGCTCAGTACCGGTAACATTGTTATGTACATTTATTGTGTTACTTTTTGATTGATTGATTTATTATTTTACTTCAGTTTATTTAGCAAATATTTTTCTTAACTCTATTTCTTGAACTGCATTGTTTGTTTTTTATTTTACCTTTACTTAACTAGGCAAGTCAGTTAAGAACAAATTCTTATTTTCAATGAAGGCCTAGGAACAGTGGGTTAACTGCCTGTTCAGGGGGAGAACGACAGATTTGTACCTTGTCAGCTCAGGGATATGAACTTGCAAACTTTCGGTTACTAGTCCAACGCTCTAACCACTAGGCTACCTTGCCACCCCTGTTCAGGGGTGGCAGGGTAGACCTTACAGTGAAACAGTGCAGTAGTGTCTAACAATACACAACAATATACACAAATCTAAAAAGTAAAATAATGTATATCTATCTATATATACATATATATATATCCAATCAAATGTTATTTGTCACATGCGCCGAATAGAACAGGTGTAGACCTTACTGTAAGGTAATATGTGTAATGCAACCAATAGCATTTGATTTGATTGGATCCCTTCCTCTGTCTTTTCATCCATTCTTCCTTCCATCTTTCATTAATTTGTCCACTGATCAGGAAGACCACTGATCTGGACAGTAGACTGCGTCAACTCAGGTTGAAACGCAACACAAGCACACAAGTGACCTAACATCCGTCCTGTGAGTCTGAGACTTTGTGCAGACCTAACATCCCTCCTGTGAGTCTGTGACTTTGTGCAGACCTAAAATCCGTCCTGTGAGTCTGAGACTTTGTGCAGACCTAACATCCGTCCTGTGAGTCTGTGACTTTGTGCAGACCTAACATACGTCCTGTGAGTCTGTGACTTTGTGCAGACCTAACATCCGTCCTGTGAGTCTGTGACTTTGTGCAGACCTAACATCCGTCCTGTGAGTCTGTGACTTTGTGCAGACCTAACATCCGTCCTGTGAGTCTGTGACTTTGTGCAGACCTAACATCCGTCCTGTGAGTCTGTGACTTTGTGCAGACCTAAAATCCGTCCTGTGAGTCTGTGACTTTGTGCAGACCTAAAATCCGTCCTGTGAGTCTGTGACTTTGTGCAGACCTAACATCCGTCCTGTGAGTCTGTGACTTTGTGCAGACCTAACATCCGTCCTGTGAGTCTGTGACTTTGTGCAGACCTAACATCCGTCCTGTGAGTCTGTGAGCCCCCGTGTTCTTCTCATGTTTGTCTGTAGTTCTCATCAGGGATCAATACAAACCGCTGGCTGGGTGGGTTGACGTGATTCATAGAGTGCGACGTGAAGCCATGCTGTGGTGACTCCTCCCAGGTGTCACCATTACAGTGAAGGAGAAAGATGATGGTCTGTTCCCTCTCCCCTGAGAACATACAGGCACAAACAGGGTGTGTGTGTGTGTGTGTGTGCGTGCATGCGTGCGTGCGTGTGCCTGCGTGCGTGAGTGTGTGTGTGTGTGTGTGTGTGCGTGAGTGCGTGTACTGTAGATTTCCGTGTGCATGTGGAGCACAGGGCTGTTAGGCAGCCACCTCATCTGACACAGACACACAGGTACCAATTGAGGCCAAACTAAAATGGCCTTCTCACCCCAGAGATACTTTCCTTCCAACTGGAACTGTGCAAAGTATAACCGCAATCTCAGTGTGTGTAAAACATGTTGTGTTGGCACAGACAGGTGTATGCTGAAGCAGCTTCTGTCTCGCCCTACTCGTGATCAATGATGTATGTAGACGTGAATAAAATACTGTATATTATGTAGGTATATGCTCGTGAGGAGACAATGTTACTGAGACACATTTGCACTAAACAGAATAAACCCACAAGCATATATATACAGGAACCTTGATTTCCAGCTTTCGCACGTTTGTGTTTAAACACTGTTAGTGAAGACTAGACCATATGTAGACAGAATATAGTGTGTATGATGTCATATATATGCAGTATGTCTTTGAATAAACCCATACTCACAACAAACTAACTAACTAACAATCAAACACATTTCAGTGAGAGTTTATTCTGATTGGGTTATATCCATTCTGATTGGGTTATATCCATTCTGATTGGGTTATATCCATTCTGATTGGGTTATATCCATTCTGATTGGGTTATATCCATTCTGATTGGGTTATATCCATTCTCATTGGGTTATATCCATTCTGATTGGGTTATATCCATTCTCATTGGGTTATATCCATTCTGATTGGGTTATATCCATTCTCATTGGGTTATATCCATTCTGATTGGGTTATATCCATTCTCATTGGGTTATATCCATTCTGATTGTTATATCCATTCTCATTGGGTTATATCCATTCTGATTGGGTTATATCCATTCTCATTGGGTTATATCCATTCTGATTGGGTTATATCCATTCTCATTGGGTTATATCCATTCTCATTGGGTTATATCCATTCGGATTGGGTTATACCCATTCTCATTGGGTTATATCCATTCTCATTGGGTTATATCCATTCTGAGTGGGTTATACCCATTCTGATTGGGTTATACCCATTCTCATTGGGTTATATCCATTCTGATTGGGTTATACCCATTCTCATTGGGTTATATCCATTCTGATTGGGTTATACCCATTCTCATTGGGTTATATCCATTCTGATTGGGTTATACCCATTCTCATTGGGTTATATCCATTCTCATTGGGTTATATCCATTCTCATTGGGTTATACCCATTCTCATTGGGTTATACCCATTCTCATTGGGTTATACCCATTCTGATTGGGTTATATTCCCTGCCCTATATACTGTATAGAGTATTTGTCCTTGGTTATACCTGTCAGTAAAGGACCTTAGGTTCAGAATATACCTCGCTGTGGGAAGAGCAGTAAAGAGAAGCCATATTCTTCTGGTTAAAATACAGTATGAATGATTAATTCCCTAAATGTGGGACAAGGACAGGTCAGGACTCAGGAGAGAGTCTCCCAAAAAGGGGGTGTATAATGCTTACCCTGCTGTACTATCCACTGTAATTATGTCCAATCTGTCCAGATGTTTTTATATGGAAGGACCCCTGGAAAGTGAGATGGCACACCTCAAGAAGCCCAGTGTTTGTCACTTCAGTCTCGAACAGTGTCAAATGTTGTTGATTCTACAGAGGGAAATGCATGTGTGTTATACAGATGGTATGACTGTATAAAATACTCCTTTGTCATTCAGAATTAATCTCCCAGACACACACACACGCACGCACACACACACACACTCACACAGAGGTCCATTGAGAACTTCCACAGGAGGAAAATCTGTGTGAAGCTCCTGCTGATGACACGGGACATGAGATATGTTACTATGGAGACAGTGTAATGTACTGTAAGGGCCCCTGTGGAGAGTCAGGGGGTCAGAGAAGGGGGACACTTTATGAAGGTGCACTTTGTTGCTCTTCCTTTCTCTCTCTCTGTATCTTTTCTTTCTCTCTCTCTCTCTCTTTTGCTTTCTTTCTTTCTCTCTCTCTTGCTTTCTCTCTCTCTCTCTTTTGCTTTCTTTCTTTCTCTCTCTCTCTCTTTTGCTTTCTTTCTTTCTCTCTCTCTTGCTTTCTCTCTCTCTCTCTTTTGCTTTCTTTCTTTCTCTCTCTCTTGCTTTCTCTCTCTCTCTCTTTTGCTTTCTTTCTTTCTCTCTCTCTTGCTTTCTCTCTCTCTCTCTTTTGCTTTCTTTCTTTCTCTCTCTCTCTCTTTTGCTTTCTTTCTTTCTCTCTCTCTTGCTTTCTCTCTCTCTCTCTTTTGCTTTCTTTCTCTCTCTCTCTCTCTTTTGCTTTCTTTCTTTCTCTCTCTCTTGCTTTCTCTCTCTCTCTCTTTTGCTTTCTTTCTTTCTCTCTGTCTCTCTCTTTTGCTTTCTCTCTCTCTCTCTCTTTTGCTTTCTTTCTCTCTCTCTCTCTTTTGCTTTCTCTCTCTCTTTTGCTCTCTCTCTCTCTCTCTTTTGCTTTCTCTCTCTCTTTTGCTCTCTCTCTCTCTCTCTTTTGCTTTCTTTCTCTCTCTCTCTCTTTTGCTTTCTCTCTCTCTTTTGCTCTCTCTCTCTCTCTCTTTTGCTTTCTCTCTCTCTTTTGCTCTCTCTCTCTTTTGCTCTCTCTCTCTCTCTTTTGCTTTCTCTCTCTCTCTTTTGCTTTCTCTCTCTCTCTCTCTTTTGCTCTCTCTCTCTCTCTTTTGCTTTCTCTCTCTCTCTCTCTTTTGCTTTCTTTCTCTCTCTCTCTCTTTTGCTTTCTCTCTCTCTTTTGCTCTCTCTCTCTCTCTCTTTTGCTCTCTCTCTCTCTCTTTTGCTTTCTCTCTCTCTCGCTTTTGTTTTCTCTCTCTCTCCCTCTCTCCATCCTATATCGTTGTATCTGGACAGTGTGGCCATGATGACTGAAATCGGAACTTTCAGAAATCTGAGGATCTCTGCTCATCGCTGTCTGATGAGATGTCCTTCTTCCTGTTATAGAGAGAGAGGAGAGAGGATATAGAAGTGTTATTCCAGTCCGGCACTGCATCACACTGCTCAGCCTGCACTCCACTCTCTCCTCTCATCATGAACCTGCTAGTAGTCTGTCTGTGCTATGCAGTTTTGGAGCTCTTGGCAGTCAATTGTAAGTATAACATTTACCTCCTTAGTGGTCATTTTATTCATGTAGTGAATACTTCATTATCACTTATTCAGGTTTTTATGTGACCCAGAGTGCGGAGATATGCTGATGATTTGTGTGTTTATATATGAATTGCTTTCAATAATATGCCCGACAAAACAATGCATGATTAGCATTGTGTTGTATTGCTTGTCTTTGCATGCTGACTGCCTCCTAAAGTAGAAACCTGTTTTCTCAGCAGTACACATAATGTTCAGGGTCTAGACATCTGTTGTCACTTGTTATAAAGGTATTATATTGGTGTCACAATCCTTTGATGTTGAATAGAACAGAATTTAGATTATAAATTCTGTTGTCATCTGAAAATCTAATCTGTCCTTCTGGGATGAACTCACAGGCCAGGTTTCTTGAACACAGATTAAGCCTTTTTCTGGACTAAAAAACATGCCCAGAGGAGATTCTGTATGTAGCATGCCTTGTTGTCCAGAACTAGTTAGAAACCGAGCTATACTTACTGTATTACCAACAGTAACAATGACAGGGATTTTTCCTCTCTCTGGTATTACACAGCCCTGTGAAGGCAAGCTCTCTCTGGTGTTACACAGCCCTGTGAAGACAAGCTCTCTCTGGTGTTACACAGCCCTGTGAAGACAAGCTCTCTCTGGTGTTACACAGCCCTGTGAAGACAAGCTCTCTCTGGTGTTACACAGCCCTGTGAAGACAAGCTCTCTGGTGTTACACAGCCATGTGAAGACAAGCTCTCTCTGGTGTTACACAGCCCTGTGAAGACAAGCTCTCTCTGGTGTTACACAGCCCTGTGAAGACAAGCTCTCTCTGGTGTTACACAGCCCTGTGAAGACAAGCTCTCTCTGGTGTTACACAGCCCTGTGAAGACAAGCTCTCTCTGGTGTTACACAGCCCTGTGAAGACAAGCTCTCTCTGGTGTTACACAGCCCTGTGAAGACAAGCTCTCTCTGGTGTTACACAGCCCTGTGAAGACAAGCTCTCTCTGGTGTTACACAGCCCTGTGAAGACAAGCTCTCTCTGGTGTTACACAGCCCTGTGAGATCGAGGAGAGAGGAACACTACGGGGATGTATGTGTCTCAAATGGCACTGTATTCCCCATATAGTGCACTACTTTCGACCAGGGCCCATAGGGATCTGGTCAAAAGTAGTGCATCATGTAGGGAACAGGATACCATTTGGGATGCATCCTAGAGGAGACACTAGAGGACACAGGTAGAAAGTCAGGTCAGATAGGGAAACCTTTATTCGCCTCTGGAGTCGGAGGTCACAGAACCAGCAACTTTAATGTCTGCTAGCTGAGCCTGGTGAGACCACTGGACATGAAAAGGAGAAGTACTTAACCCTTTGTGTTCTTTACGTCCTTTTTTTGGTCCTAAAATGTTTGTGATTTTATTGCCCTGTTTATGAGTAACCAGTAGAAAAACATTTACAACACTGGTGGATTTTTGTGCCGAAACCAAGGAACCAACACTAATTCAAAGTTTATTGGTTATTTGTAATGTATACTTCGGAATTTTAATGATGTAATTATAATCATGTTTTTTATCAGGACTTTTTAATCTAGAGGGTGAAATGAGCCTCTATTCTGTTGTTCTCAGCAGAACTATTCCCTACTGGTTCTAAGAGGTGTGAAAGGAGCCTGTATTCTCTATTGGTTCTAAGAGGTGTGAAAGGAGCCTCTATTCTCTACTGGTTCTAAGAGGTGTGAAAGGAGCCTGTATTCTCTACTGGTTCTAAGAGGTGTGAAAGGAGCCTCTATTCTCTATTGGTTCTAAGAGGTGTGAAAGGAGCCTCTATTCTCTACTGGTTCTAAGAGGTGTGAAAGGAGCCTGTATTCTCTACTGGTTCTAAGAGGTGTGAAAGGAGCCTGTATTCGCTACTGGTTCTAAGAGGTTTTAAAGGAGCCTGTATTCTCTACTGGTTCTAAGAGGTGTGAAAGGAGCCTGTATTCGCTACTGGTTCTAAGAGGTGTGAAAGGAGCCTATATTCTCTACTGGTTCTAAGAGGTTTGAAAGGAGCCTGTATTCTCTACTGGTTCTAAGAGGTGTGAAATGAGCCTGTATTCTCCACTGGTTCTAAGAGGTGTGAAAGGAGCCTGTATTCTCTACTGGTTCTAAGAGGTGTGAAATGAGCCTGTATTCTCCACTGGTTCTAAGAGGTGTGAAAGGAGCCTGTATTCCCTACTGGTTCTAAGAGGTGTGAAAGGAGCCTGTATTCTCTACTGGTTCTAAGAGGTGTGAAAGGAGCCTGTATTCCCTACTGGTTCTAAGAGGTGTGAAAGGAGCCTGTATTCTCTACTGGTTCTAAGAGGTGTGAAAGGAGCCTGTATTCTCTACTGGTTCTAAGAGGTGTGAAAGGAGCATGTATTCTCTACTGGTTCTAAGAGGTGAGAAAGGAGCATGTATTCTCTACTGGGTCGAAGAGGTGTGAAAGTTGTTGTTATGGGAACAGTATTATTCCACATTCTGCATGTTTTGTAATGTATTATATTGTACATTATTTCTAGACCTTTCCAGGGATTTTTTCACGATTTTTCCAGCTGGTTTCCACCTGTCTGCCCTACAACACTAATCAGGTTTCTATCTGTCTGCCCTACAACACTATAATCAGATTTCAATCTGTCTGCCCTACAACACTAATCAGGTTTCCACCTGTCTGCCCTACAACACTAATCAGGTTTCTATCTGTCTGCCCTTCAACTCTATAATCAGATTTCAATCTGTCTGCCCTACAACACTAATCAGGTTTCCACCTGTCTGCCCTACAACACTATAATCAGGTGTCCATCTGTCTGCCCTTCAACTCTATAATCAGGTTTCTATCAGTCTGTCCTACAACACTGTAATCAGGTTTCCATCTGTCTGCCCTACAACACTATAATCAGGTTTCCACCTGTCTGCCCTACAACACTAATCAGGTTTCTATCTGTCTGCCCTACAACACTATAATCAGATTTCAATCTGTCTGCCCTACAACACTAATCAGGTTTCCACCTGTCTGCCCTACAACACTATAATCAGGTTTCCACCTATCTGCCCTACAACACTATAATCAGGTTTCTCCATCTGTCTGCCCTACAACACTATAATCAGGTTTCCATCTGTCTGCCCTACAACACTATAATCAGGTTTCCATCTGTCTGCCCTACAACACTATAATCAGGTTTCCACCTGTCTGCCCTACAACACTATAATCAGGTTTCTGTCATACAATATCATGTAACGTTTTCTTTTTCCATGTTTCAGGATCTGACTCAATACGAGGAAGGTGTTCTTAATATGTTGTACATTCAGTGTATATTATAACACATCCCATATACCGTGTAATACTACACACGTTGTTTCATGTCTTCCTGCAGGTCAGGAGGTCATACAGGACCGTATAGTCGGAGGTTACGCTCCAGCACCCAATTCCATCAAATACATTGTGTCCTTACAGACCACCAAGGGACAGCACTTCTGTGGTGGATCGCTAGTGCACAAGTACTGGGTGCTTACAGCCGCTCACTGTAACATAGGGTGAGTCCGTCAATATACTGCTTTATTACACTGAGGAGAAGTTAGCATGACTCTAAACACTGTATCCATATGCATACAGATGTGCAGTAGTACAGTGACATGTTTTTCTTACTTGCTCTTTCCTAATACTGTAATAGTAAGATTTAAAAAATTAAAAAATACATTTGAAAAAGTCAAGCAGAACAAAACAAAACACAAAACTTAGAAATAACCATGTATTACTGTCTCTGTCACATGTTAAAAACTTCACACGTGTCCAAAACCACATGTCCCCCTCGTGAAAATGTATATAAAAAAATACTCGAATTTCACATGATTTGTTTCACACAGGTGTTCACATGTTTATAACCACGTGTGTTTTTAACCACGTGTGTTTATAACCACGTGTGTTTTTAACCACGTGTGTTTATAACCACGTGTGTTTTTAACCACGTGTGTTTATAACCACGTGTGTTTATAACCACGTGTGTTTATAACCACGTGTGTTTTTAACCACGTGTGTTTATAACCACGTGTGTTTTTAACCACGTGTGTTTATAACCACGTGTGTTTTTAACCACGTGTGTTTATAACCACGTGTGTTTATAACCACGTGTGTTTATAACCACGTGTGTTTATAACCACGTGTGTTTTATAACCACGTGTGTTTATAACCACGTGTGTTTATAACCACGTGTGTTTTAACCACGTGTGTTTTAACCACGTGTGTTTATAACCACGTGTGTTTTTAACCACGTGTGTTTTTAACCACGTGTGTTTATAACCACGTGTGTTTTTAACCACGTGTGTTTATAACCACGTGTGTTTATAACCACGTGTGTTTTTAACCACGTGTGTTTATAACCACGTGTGTTTTTAACCACGTGTGTTTATAACCACGTGTGTTTTTAACCACGTGTGTTTTTAACCACTTGTGTTTATAACCACGTGTGTTTATAACCACGTGTGTTTATAACCACGTGTGTTTATAACCACGTGTGTTTATAACCACGTGTGTTTTTAACCACGTGTGTTTATAACCACGTGTGTTTATAACCACGTGTGTTTTTAACCACGTGTGTTTTTAACCACGTGTGTTTATAACCACGTGTGTTTTTAACCACGTGTGTTTTTAACCACGTGTGTTTATAACCACGTGTGTTTTTAACCACGTGTGTTTATAACCACGTGTGTTTTTAACCACGTGTGTTTTTAACCACGTGTGTTTATAACCACGTGTGTTTTTAACCACGTGTGTTTATAACCACGTGTGTTTTTAACCACGTGTGTTTATAACCACGTGTGTTTATAACCACGTGTGTTTTTAACCACGTGTGTTTTTAACCACGTGTGTTTATAACCACGTGTGTTTTTAACCACGTGTGTTTTTAACCACGTGTGTTTTTAACCACGTGTGTTTATAACCACGTGTGTTTTTAACCACGTGTGTTTTTAACCACGTGTGTTTATAACCACGTGTGTTTATAACCACGTGTGTTTATAACCACTTGTGTTTTTAACCACGTGTGTTTATAACCACGTGTGTTTATAACCACGTGTGTTTTTAACCACGTGTGTTTTTAACCACGTGTGTTTTTAACCACGTGTGTTTATAACCACGTGTGTTTTTAACCACGTGTGTTTTTAACCACGTGTGTTTTTAACCACGTGTGTTTATAACCACGTGTGTTTATAACCACGTGTGTTTACAACCACGTGTGTTTTTAACCACGTGTGTTTATAACCACGTGTGTTTATAACCACGTGTGTTTACAACCACGTGTGTTTATAACCACGTGTGTTTATAACCACGTGTGTTTATAACCACGTGTGTTTACAACCACGTGTGTTTATAACCACGTGTGTTTATAACCACGTGTGTTTACAACCACGTGTGTTTATAACCACGTGTGTTTACAACCACGTGTGTTTTTAACCACGTGTGTTGTCACATTTACCTGTGATTTTTTTTCATGTGTTTTTATAGTTGTAAGAATCGGTCCTGATCTCTGTTGGTTTGTTGTTAGCAGCCTCAGTGAGTCTTGACACTGGGAGGTCAGACAGACAGTAAGGGCGATAAGAGACACACTGGGCTCAGCAGAGCAACCTTGGCATGTCTGTCATCGCAGCGCAGCGTTACACGACGAGGTGTCAACATGTCAGACGTTGTAGGTTCAGAAAGGATAACAGTCACATTGTTCCTGTTTCACACAGGGAAGCATTGTACCCACTTATACACCCACTCCAGGGCAGTCAGCGCAAAGGAAACATTGAACGCACCTCAGATGTCTTTTCCTTTGTTATTTGTTGCATAAAGCAGAAGAGGAAATGTATTTTAAATAACGTTAGTCAGTGTTTGCCAAGTTGAACTCAGCTCATTGCACTCCACCGTCTAAGGACAGAGCAGATGGCAATGCTCCAATGATGTCAACAACGAGGTTGACTGTATCTCTGATGTCTCCCTTGCCTCTCCTCCCAGGACAGATCAGATGATGATTGTAGCAGGGGACTACTCTCTGAGTATGTTCGAGGGAACGGAGCAGTATTCCAAACCTCACAGAATTATCCCCCATCCTCTGTACAACAAGACCACCAACAATGCTGACATCATGCTCATCAAGGTACAGGATACAACCATAGACCATGTACATATTCACCTACCTTTCATATTCATGTTCATTATAACATCATTGTATACAGCTGTTTTAGGATGTTTGGCCAAGTGATAGGCCTTATATTAGAGTAACTAGCTGTGTATTACATTTGTAATTACCTTGTAATAACTTAGTAAGTACATGTATTTCAGTTTAGTTCAGTTAAATTCTATTCTGTTCAATTCAACTCAATTCAACTCAAATCAGTCAACTCAATTCAACTCAATTCAACTCAAATCAGTCAACTCAATTCAGTCAACTCAAATCAGTCAACTCAAATCAGTCAACTCAATTCAACTCAATTCAACTCAAATCAGTCAACTCAATTCAACTCAAATCAGTCAACTCAATTCAACTCAAATCAGTCAACTCAATTCAACTCAATTCAACTCAAATCAGTCAACTCAATTCAACTCAATTCAACTCCCCCTCTATCTCTTTTCTTCCACCCTTTGCAGCTGAGGGTTCCCATGGTGATGGGTAGCTATGTGTCCCTGGCACCCCTCCCTCGGCAGGGTACAGGGGTTATGGCGGGGCGGGTGTGTCGTGTGTCGGGGTGGGGGTACACCTCTCTGGGAGGGGGTCAGATCCCCTCCACCCTGCGGACTGTCAAGCTGCCCATCGTGTCATCGGCCAGGTGCAACAGCAGCGAGTCTTTCAATGGGAACATCACCTCCAACATGATCTGTGCCGGATACAATGCTGGGGGCAAGGACGCATGCAAGGTACTGGACCTGATAGATGTAACAGGTTGACTTTTTGAACACGCCCTATTGGGTGCGTTCGAGAACCTATTTCCTTAATCTATAGTTTCACAACACAATCACATTTTAATTCCAAATTTCCTTTCTTCTCATGATTAGTTACCTACCTTGTGGTGGCCTCAGAAAATGAGACACGTTGTCATGGAAACTGAGTGTGGGTGTGGTGTACCTTGTGGTTTCCAGGGAGATTCCGGCGGGCCGCTGGTGTGCGAGGGGCGTGTCTACGGTGTGGTATCATGGGGAAACGGCTGCGGAGATGCCAAGTTTCCGGGCGTTTACACAGCGGTGTCCAAGTTCCGGCGGTGGGTCGACAGGACCATCTACAGCTCCTACACACGCTGTCTGAAGTATTAAAGAGAAGTAGAGTGGGGGAGGGAGAGAGGGAAAGAGAGAGAGAGAGAGGTAGAGGAGAGAGAGAGAGGTAAAGAAGGGGAGAGATAGAGGTAAAGAAGGGGAGAGATAGAGGAGAGAGAGAGAGAGGTAGAGGAGAGAGAGAGAGAGAGTGAAAGAGGGGGAGGGGAGAGAGAGGTAGAAAGGGGGAGAGAGAGAGGTAGAGAGAGCGAAAGAGGGGAAGAGAGAGGGGGAGAGAGAGGTAGAGAAAGAGGGGAGGAGAGAGAGGTAAAGAGGGGGAGAGGGAGAGGTAAAGATGGGGAGAGGTAGAGGGGGATTGAGAGAGGGGTAGAGAGGGGGAGAGAGAGAGAGGTGTAGAGGGGGATTGAGAGAGGGGTAGAGAGGGGGAGAGAGAGAGAGGTAGAGAGGGGGAGGGAGAGGTAGAGAAAGAGGGGGAGAGAGAGGTAGAGAGGGGCAGACAGAGAGGGGCAGAGAGAGAGAGGGGCAGACAGAGAGGGGAAGAGAGAGGGGCAGACAGAGAGGTAGAGAGGGGCAGACAGAGAGAGGTAGAGAGGGGCAGACAGAGAGAGGTAGAGAGGGGCAGACAGAGAGAGGTAGAGAGGGGCAGACAGAGAGAGGTAGAGAGGGGCAGACAGAGAGAGGTAAAGAGGGGGATTGAGAGAGGTAAGAGGGGGATTGAGAGAGGTAGAGAGGGGCAGACAGAGAGAGGTAGAGAGGGGCAGACAGAGAGAGGTAGAGAGGGGCAGACAGAGAGAGGTAGAGAGGGGGAGAGAGAGAGAGGTAGAGAGGGGCAGACAGAGAGAGGTAGAGAGGGGCAGACAGAGAGAGGTAGAGAGGGGCAGACAGAGAGAGGTAGAGAGGGGGGATTGAGAGAGGTAGAGAGGGGGATTGAGAGAGGTAGAGAGGGGGATTGAGAGAGGTAGAGAGGGGGAGACAGAGAGAGGTAGAGAGGGGCAGACAGAGAGAGAGAGAGGGGCAGACAGAGGGGCAGACAGAGAGAGGTAGAGAGGGGCAGACAGAGCGAGGTAGAGAGGGGCAGACAGAGCGAGGTAGAGAGGGGCAGACAGAGCGAGGTAGAGAGGGGCAGACAGAGCGAGGTAGAGAGGGGCAGACAGAGCGAGGTAGAGAGGGGCAGACAGAGCGAGGTAGAGAGGGGCAGACAGAGAGAGGTAGAGAGGGGCAGACAGAGAGAGGTAGAGAGGGGCAGACAGAGAGAGGTAGAGAGGGGCAGACAGAGGTAGAGAGGGGCAGACAGAGGTAGAGAGGGGCAGACAGAGAGAGGTAGAGAGGGGCAGACAGAGAGAGGTAGAGAGGGAGAGAGAGTATAAAATGACAAAATGTTTTCCAGTAACGATGATTGACAGAGTGTATAATGGCTATTATAGAAGGTGTTGATGGTACCAGAGACACTACACAAGTCATTGTACAATCATAACTACTTAAATGAGGTTGTGATTAAACTATTTGAGAAAGAAAGGCTCCTGTCAGGAGTGCCTGTGTTACTGTAGATGTCAACGGTCTCTATTCGTGAACAGACACCACCATTTGGGTCAAACGGCACCGTATGGATTCATCATTTGTAATTATGAATTTACTGACACGTACTTCCTCATCATTTTATACAAATAAATGCCCGGATTTTAAAACACGTTGGATTTTGTTTTACAGTTCTTCATTTCTATCCCTCTGATTGCATTGATGAGTAATAAGACATGCAGGGCTGCACTAACTATTATAACACATGAATAATCCACTGATACGTTAATACTGTGTTAGATAATGTCTCTATACAGAAGGGTATAAAACATACGTTAGATACATGTCTCTAACATCAGGGCTCTCCTTTGACTCCCACGGATCCTGGGAGTGTAACGGTTTTCTAGGTGTGGTGAAGGAGAGTCGGACCAAAATGCAGCGTGTAGATTGAGATCCATGTTTAATCAAACAAACGTAACACGAATCAATACAATACACTACAAAACAATAAACGTAACGAAAACCGAAACAGCCTATACTTGTGTCAACTAACACAGCGACAGGAACAAAGACACTAAGGACAATCACCCACGACAAACTCAAAGAATATGGCTGCCTAAATATGGTTCCCAATCAGAGACAACGATAAACACCTGCCTCTGATTGAGAACCACTCCAGACAGCCATAGACTTTGCTAGATAACCCCACTAGCTACAATCCCAATACATACACACCAATACCCCAAGACAAAACACACCACAATACAAAAACCCCATGCCACACCCTGGCCTGACCCAATAGATAAAGATAAACACAAAATACTTAGACCAGGGCGTGACAGAACCCCCCCCCTAAGGTGCGGACTCCCGAACGCACCTCAAAACAATAGGGAGGGTCCGGGTGGGCGTCTGTCCATGGTGGCGGCTCTGGCGCGGGACGTGGAACCCACTCAGTCAATGTCTTAGTCCCCTCTCCTCGCGTCCCTGGATAGTCCACCCTCGCCGCCGACCATGGCCTAGTAGTCCTCACCCAGAACCCCACTGGACTGAGGAGCAGATCGGGACTGAAGGACAGCTCGGGACTGAAGGACAGCTCGGGACTGAAGGACAGCTCGGGACTGAGGGGAAGCTCGGGAGTGAGGGGAAGCTCGGGAGTGAGAGAAAGCTCGGGAGTGAGAGAAAGCTCGGGAGTGAGAGAAAGCTCGGGAGTGAGAGAAAGCTCGGGAGTGAGAGAAAGCTCGGGAGTGAGAGAAAGCTCAGGCAGGTAGGTAGATCTACCAGATCCTGGCTGGCTGGTGGTTTCAGCAGATCCTGGCTGACTGGCAGATCCTGGCCGACTGGGACTTCTGGCGGATCCTGGCAGACTGGTGGATCCTGGCTGACTGGTGGATCTAACTGATCCTGACAGACTGGCGACGCTGGGCAGACTGGCGGCGCTGGGCAGACTGGCGGCGCTGGGCAGACTGGCGACGCTGGGCAGACTGGCGGTGCTGGGCAGACTGGCGGCGCTGGGCAGACTGGCGGCACTGGCGGCGCTGGGCAGACTGGCAGCGCTGGGCAGACTGGCGGCGCTGGGCAGACTGGCGGCTCCTTGAGTGAGAGGAAGCTCAGGCAGGTAGGTAGATCTACCAGATCCTGGCTGGCTGGTGGTTTCAGCAGATCCTGGCTGACTGGCAGATCCTGGCCGACTGGCACTTCTGGCGGATCCTGGCAGACTGGTGGATCCTGGCTGACTGGTGGATCTAACTGATCCTGACAGACTGGCGACGCTGGGCAGACTGGCGGCGCTGGGCAGACTGGCGGCACTGGCGGCGCTGGGCAGACTGGCGGCACTGGCAGCGCTGGGCAGACTGGCGGCACTGGCGGCGCTGGGCAGACTGGCGGCTCCTTGCAGACTGACAGCTCCTTGCAGACTGGCAGCTCCTTGCAGACTGACAGCTCCTTGCAGACTGACAGCTCTTTGCAGACTGACAGCTCTTTGCAGACTGACAGCTCTGGCTGCTTCATGCAGGCTGGCAGCTCTGCCTGCTCCATGCAGGCTGGCAGCTCTGGCTGCTCCATGCAGGCTGGCAGCACCTTGCAGACTGGCAGCTCTGGCTGCTCCATGCAGACTGACAGCTCTGGCTGCTCCATGCAGACTGGCATCTCTGGCTGCTCCATGCAGACTGACATCTCTGGCTGCTCCATGCAGACTGACAGCTCAGGCTGCTCCATGCAGACTGACAGCTCTGGCTGCTCCATGCAGACTGGCAGCTCTGGCTGCTCCATGCAGACTGGCAGCTCTGGCTGCGCTGAACAGGCGGGAGACTCCGGCAGCGCAGGAGAGGAGAGAGGCTCTGGCTGCGCTGAACAGGCGGGAGACTCCAGCAGCGCTGTAGAGGAGAAAGGCTCTGGCAGCGCTGAACAGACGGGAGACTCCGGCAGCGCCGGAGAGGAGAAAGGCTCCGGCAGCGCTGGAGAGGCGAGGCGCACTGTAGGCCTGATGCGTGGTGCTGGTACTGGTCGTACTGAACCGAGAACACGCACAGGAAGCCTGGTGCGGGGAGCTGCTACCGGAGGGCTGGAGTGTGGAGGTGGCACAGGATGGGCTAGACCGTGAAGGCGTACTGGAGATCTTGAGAGCAGTGCTGGCACAGGACGTGCAAGGCTAGGGATGTGCACAGGAGGCCTGGTGCGTGAGGCTGGCACCAACTTCACCAGCCGACTAACACGCACCTCAGGACGAGAATGGAGCGCTAACCCACATGCCATCAAATCCCCGACACGTTCCGTCGGGCGAATTCCATGCAAAAAGCACCAACACAGCAACTCCCTCATTTCTCTCTCCTCCACTTTCCCCATTAACTCCTTCACAGTCTCTGCTTCGCTCACCTCCAACACCGGCTCTGGTTCTGGTCTCCTCCTTGGCTCCTCACGATAAACAGGGAGAGTTGGCTCAGGTCTGACTCCTGACTCTGCCACACTCTCCCTGAGCCCACCCCCCAAGACATTTTTGGGGCTGACTCTCAGGCTTCCATCCGCGTCGCCGTGCTGCCTCCTCATACTGGCGCCTCTCCGTTTTCGCCGCCTCCAGTTCTTCCTTGGGGCGGCGACATTCTCCAGGCTGAGCCCAGGGTCCTTTACCGTCCAGTTCTTCCTCCCATGTCCATTTCTCCAGGTGGTGCAGCCTCTCCCACTGCAGCTGCTGCTGCTCCTGCTGCTGCTGCCTCTGTTGCCTCTCCTGTGGCTCCTGCCTGTTAACACGCTGCTTGGTCCGTTTGTGGTTGATTCTGTAAGGGTTTTCTGGATGTGGTGAAGGAGAGTCGGACCAAAATGCAGCGTGTAGATTGTGATCCATGTTTAATCAAACAAACGTAACACGAATCAATACAATACACTACAAAACAATAAACGTAACGAAAACCGAAACAGCCTATACTTGTGTCAACTAACACAGCGACAGGAACAAAGACACTAAGGACAATCACCCACGACAAACTCAAAGAATATGGCTGCCTAAATATGGTTCCCAATCAGAGACAACGATAAACACCTGCCTCTGATTGAGAACCACTTCAGACAGCCATAGACTTTGCTAGATAACCCCACTAGCTACAATCCCAATACATACACACCAAAACCCCAAGACAAAACACACCACAATACAAAAACCCCATGCCACACCCTGGCCTGACCCAATACATAAAGATAAACACAAAATACTTAGACCAGGGCGTGACAGGGAGACTGGGTGAGACAGGGTGTGACAGGGTGAGACAGGGTGAGACTGGGTGTGACTAGGTGAGACAGGATGAGACTGGGTGTGACAGGGTGAGACTGGGTGTGACTAGGTGTGACTAGGTGTGACAGGGTGAGACTGGGTGAGACAGGGTGAGACTGGGTGTGACAGGGTGAGACTAGGTGAGACAGAGTGAGACCGGGTGTGACAGGGTGAGACAGGGTGTGACAGGGTGAGACAGGGTGTGACAGGGTGAGACAGGGTGAGACAGGGTGTGACAGGGTGAGACTAGGTGTGACAGGGTGAGACTGGGTGAGACTAGGTGAGACAGGGTGAGACTGGGTGTGACAGGGTGAGACAGGGTGAGACTGGGTGTGACAGGGTGAGACTAGGTGAGACAGAGTGAGACTGGGTGAGACTAGGTGAGACAGGGTGAGACTGGGTGTGACAGGGTGAGACAGGGTGAGACTGGGTGTGACAGGGTGAGACTGGGTCTGACAGGGTGAGACTAGGTGAGACAGAGTGAGACAGGGTGTGACAGGGTGAGACAGGGTGTGACAGGGTGAGACTAGGTGTGACAGGGCGAGACTGGGTGAGACAGGGTGAGACAGAGTGAGACTGGGTGAGACAGGGTGAGACAGGGTGAGACAGGGCATGACAGGGTGACACTAGGTGTGACTGGGTGTGACAGGGTGAGACTGGGTGTGACAGGGTGTGACAGGGTGAGACTGGGTGAGACTGGGTGTGACAGGGTGTGACAGGGTGAGACTGGGTGTGACAGGGTGAGACTGGGTGTGACAGGGTGTGACAGGGTGAGACAGGGTGTGACAGGGTGAGACTAGGTGTGACAGGGCGAGACTGGGTGAGACAGGGTGAGACAGAGTGAGACTGGGTGAGACAGGGTGAGACAGGGTGAGACAGGGCATGACAGGGTGTGACAGGGTGACACTAGGTGTGACTGGGTGTGACAGGGTGAGACTAGGTGTGACAGGGTGAGACTGGGTGTGACAGGGTGTGACAGGGTGAGACTGGGTGAGACTGGGTGTGACAGGGTGTGACAGGGTGAGACTGGGTGTGACAGGGTGAGACTGGGTGTGACAGGGTGTGACAGGGTGAGACTGGGTGTGACAGGGTGAGAAGGTGAGACTGGGTGTGACAGGGTGAGACTGGGTGAGAAGGTGAGACTGGGTGTGACAGGGTGAGACTAGGTGTGACAGGGTGAGACTGGGTGTGACAGGGTGAGACTAGGAACAGTAGACGGCATATTGAAGTTGGCCCCGCTACAAGAGCTGGTGTCTGGTTTCATGTGTGCGTGTGTTTTCATCACCTCTCTCTCACTCCAGACCGCCTGTAAAACGAGAGGGTGGGAGAAATTATATTCTGTGATTTACTTACAACCACATCTCTCTCTATTACATTTCATATTTTAGTCATTTAGCAGACGCTCTTATCCAGAGAGACTTACCATAGTGAGCAGTAGTATGCTCCCCCCCCTTCTCTCTTTCCATCTCTCATGAATGTTTCCTACAGGGATTTGATTGTGTTGTGTGGTTGAGTCTCCGTGTTCCACATGGAACAAAATGTGGTCTCCGGATAGAGTGGACTCAACCTGCCCCTGTGTGAGTGTGTGAGAAAATATGGGGATTCAGAACATTACAACTGAACAAACTGTACCTGTGTAAAAGGTCTTAAGGGGCTTTATGTTCCCAGGTCAGTTTAGGTACATGGTTCAGGGTGAGAAACAGAACCAGGGCACGCACGTACATGAATCTGACCTCCTGTCTGTCTGATCATATAAGAAAACACTGCCATCCTCTGGTGAGGCTTCCTGATTGTCTACTAGGTGGGTCCATCCATTACAACACTGCTGTAACACAAGGCATTAGGCTACACAGCACGACGGGAAGAACAACTATAGATCAATATAGGCCATCACACACTAGTGGGAGAAATACAGTGACAAGGCCTGTACAGTACACCAGTTCAACATTCGATTTTTAAATCAGCCAAAAATGTCAGTAGGCCTAACAATTCTCTGGATTAAAAATACACTGTTGAATTTACATTTCCAAAATGTGAATCACCCTCTTTCTTACTTAGCCTATATAATACCGATAAAAATGCATTAATAATGTATAGCTCAATATTTTGTCTTCCAGTCGACCATATTCACCATGTAGCCGACAATAAATTCAAATCCCAGTGTCATTGTTTTTCCTAGCCACCGTGTTTCTACACCTGCATTGCTTGCTGTTTGGGGTTTTAGGCTGGGTTTCTGTACAGCACTTTGAGATATCAGCTGATGTACGAAGGACTTTATAAATACATGTGATTAAATTTGATTGTGATTCCAGCTAGACGGCGTGCGGATGTAACATCAGTCCTCTGTCAGTCGGTCCAAACTGGAATCTTCTCCGATCTGGATCGGCTGTGGTCTGCAGCACCACCTGCTCTGCTCTACCTCTCTCTCTCTCTGCTCTCCCTCCCTCCGCCCGCGGGATCCGTGTTTTGCATCGCTCCCCAATTTGCATTTTTTCCTCAGACTTTCCGTGCGGCGCTCCAGCCGTTCTTCTAGCTAGAAGGCGTACCACGGTTGCAATATCCATGCGCCCCGCGTTTACAGAAGAATACGCACAGTAGAACCCACTGGAACATGTGAATAATGTTCCTGAAGCTTTCTGAAAGTAGAAATTGAGCGTTTAAAAAAAAATTCTATTTGGATCAATCGCGTTTTGGTTGCGCACCATACGAGACACGTGCCTTCGAGGTAAACAGACAGCAGGACTGGGCAGCCAGATAACGTTAGTAGTCTTGGTTAACGTTACATTGTTTTTCTCCTGTGTTACAAGCGTGCATAAGCGGTTATAACGCCACCATAGTGGACGTAGACGTCGAGCGGAGGTTCATTTTGTTTTCGTTTGTGCACCTCGGTTGATAACTGAGACGCAGTTGGACATGTCGGAAGTACTACAAGACAAAATGAGTCATTATGGAAATGAGGATGACGAGGGACACCTTTCCTTCACCTGTCGCCTCCAAGACACCAACAACTTCTTCAGCGGCTCGCAGGGGGGGAAACGCCCACCCAAACTTGGACAGATAGGCAGAAGCAAACGAGGTACCTATGACCATCAAAGCATTTTCTGTTGTGTTATGGGGATGTCTTCTATGTTCATAATCATGGGATGGGAAATCATGGGATGGGCAATTCAATGGGAAGTCGAATCTGTTCACCATCTCCCCGTGACGCACAGTAGGCTATCGCATTCCATGACTATATTCTGATGATTATGGTATGGGGTCAATGGGTTTTAACAATTCTGTTGGCATTGCAACACATGTTTGGATGCGCAGTGCTTGCACTGTTCAATGCCTTTTGATACAAGTGTTGTCGTGCTGTTCTACTGAATATTCCAACCAACATGCATGCTGGGATTCTAGAGGATTCTAGAATATTTTCTGGACTGTGTGTGCGTGTGTGTGTGTGTGTGTGCGTGTGTGTGTGTGTGTGTCGTGCATGACCAATTAAATAAACGTAGCACATGCAACACTTCCAAAACATGCTCACACACACACACACACATACATACACACACACCATCTCACTTTCTCTACCTCTCGCTCTCTCTACTTCCGTGCTGTAGCCTAGTGCATGAGTTCCATGCATTCACATCAATGAGATATTCGATTCTTAGATGTGATAACGTGCCAACCCTCCTCCTCCTCATCATCTCTTCCATGTTCTCCACAGTTGTCGAGGACGAGAACGGCGTTGACGAGGCGCTAAAAAACGGGACAGAGAAAACACAGACAGAGGCTTAAACACATCACCCCCCGGACGGACATTGATTCTCATTTTCTATTTGATATTTGCAGTTTTGATCCAAAGACACTGTATATAAGCACTTTTAACCCATGTGGCAACAAACACTTCCAGTCCCATCTCCTCTCTCTCCCAGTCCTCATGATGATCTCCTGAGACTTATACTGGCAGGATGGGGAAGCAGCCGAGATGGAGACAGAGACAGAGATGAAGACAGAGGCGGAGACAGAAAGAGTGATGGACACAGAGGCGGAGACAGACAGAGAGATGGAGACAGGTGGAGACACAGAGAGTGATCGAGACAGAGGTGGAGACACAGAGAGTGAACGAGGCAGAGGTGGAGACACAGAGAGTGATCGAGACAGAGGTGGAGACACAGAGAGTGATCGAGACAGAGGTGGAGACACAGAGAGTGATCGAGACAAGATGTGGAGACACAGAGAGTGATCGAGGCAGAGGTGGAGACACAGAGAGTGATCGAGACAGAGGTGGAGACACAGAGAGTGATCGAGGCAGAGGTGGAGACACAGAGAGTGATCGAGACAGAGGTGGAGACACAGAGAGTGATCGAGGCAGAGGTGGAGACACAGAGAGTGATCGAGGCAGAGGTGGAGACACAGAGAGTGATCGAGGCAGAGGTGGAGACAGAGATGAAGACAGTGACAGAGATGAAGACAGAGTCGGAGACAGAGATGAAGACAGCGATAAAGAGAAAGGCGGAGACAGTGATGAAGACAGTGACAGAGACAAAGATGAAGAGAGAGATGAAGACAGAGATAAAGAGAGCGGCGGAGACAGAGATGAAGACAGTGACAGAGACAAATATGAAGAGAGAGGCGGAGAGAGAGATGAAGAGAGAGGCGGAGAGAGAGAAGACAGAGGTGGAGACAGATAAAGAGAGGCGGAGATGAAGATAGTGACAGAGATAAAGAGAGGTGGAGATGGAGACAAAGATGAAGAGAGAGACAGAGACAGAGATGAAGACAGTGACAGAGACAAAGATGAAGAGAGACAGAGATGAAGACAGAGATAAAGAGAGGCAGAGATAAAGAGAGAGACAGAGATGAAGACAGAGGTGGAGATGGAGATGAAGACAGAGATAAAGAGAGGTGGAGATGAAGACAGAGATAAAGAGAGGCAGAGAGAGAGAGAGGCAGAGATAAAGAGAGGCGGAGATGAAGATGAGGACAGATATAAAGAGAGGTGGAGACAGAGATAAAGAGAGGCGGAGACAGATATAAAGAGAGTTGGAGACAGAGATAAAGAGAGGTGAGACAGAGATAAATAGAGGTGGAGACAGAGATAAAGAGAGGCGGAGACAGAGATGAAGACAGTGACAGAGATAAAGAGAGGCGGAGACAGAGAGAGAGGCAGAGACTGAGCGAGAGATGAAGACAGAGGTGGAGACAGAGATGAAGACAGAGAGAGAGATGGAAACAGAGGCCCAGGTGAAAAAGGTGAATTCTATCATCCAGGGTTTAGGCCCACAGAACTCTTCTAAAACAGGAATGGCCCAACCCTCCACCTGGAGAGCTACTGGGTGAGCAGCAGGCTTTTTCTCCAGCCCTACACTTTTTTTACACTAGTCAACCATTGGTCGTACAATCAAAACTCCTAAGCAGGCAGCCAACAAATGTAGCCGTGTAGAAAGGGTCTTTCACACACCAGATTCGGTCAATCAAGGTCCTGCGTAGCAGGTGATTAGTAGAATCAGGTGTGTTTACAGTACGTCTGGAGCGTCTAAACCATGTAACCAGGAGAGGATGATGAAGGAGGAAGACGATGAATGGAAGGTTTCAGCGGTAGAAAGAGACGATGCCGTGGAATCAGGGAAGGAGCGGTATAAATGATCTACTTAACTAAAGCACACGTTGTTATATCAATCAAAACGTACCATATTACATAACCATTCTTTCTGCTCTTGATTCTTAACGACGACGAGTGCAAACAAATAATATAGGAAACGTGTAAATAAGAAATGGTAGCCCCACGTTCTGTTAGCCTGGGCGCCAGTCCGTTCCTGCTGTCCTTGTCAACTCCTTATGGAATTGTCATGTTTGGCGTGACAATGAGTGATAAAGAGTTGGCAAGAAAGCACAAATAGATCTGGGAATCAGGCGTTTTGTTGCACAGTGGAGAAAAGAAGCAGTGAAATGGTTTGTCGTAATCTAACATAACGTGTCTGTATAAAGATGCCTTATTTATGGACCCTTTGGATGCGTATTTTCCAGTGCTCAAGGCCTGACTGAGGGACAGTTTTGTATGTAGAGAATTACGATGACAGAATGAATGAAAGCGATTTCTCCTTTTTTTTACTTCTTATGAATTTTTATGTCGCCTGATCAGTTTTTTTGCAGCTATAGAGTCATTTATATACATTATACAGGACTGTACACCACATGTTTGTAACGTTACAAGAGGCTGAAGTCTGGATTGTTAAATATAACTGTACACCCTCCCCTCTTGATAAACTATTTCTATTGCATTGCGCATTATCGTGTGTGCCAAATATCATGAGGGATAAGCAGACCACTTGGTTGTTTATGTTGTGTTTTCTATACCTTATAGCTGTAGACATTTTGTTCTTCTTCGGTTGTTGCCATTGTTCAGGGCTACTTCTTACCACTGAATTACCAACGCATGCATGGCAGAAATGGGATTGATGCATGGCAGAAATGGGATTGATGCATGGCAGAAATGGGATTGACGCATGGCAGAAATGGGATTGACGCATGGCAGAAATAGGATTGATGCATGGCAGAAATGGATTGATGCATGGTAGAAATGGGATTGATGCATGGCAGAAATGGGATTGACGCATGGCAGAAATGGATTGACGCATGGCAGAAATGGGATTGACGCATGGCAGAAATGGGATTGACGCATGGCAGAAATGGATTGATGCATGGCAGAAATGGGATTGATGCATGGCAGAAATGGGATTGACGCATGGCAGAAATGGGATTGACGCATGGCAGAAATGGGATTGATGCATGGCAGAAATGGGATTGATGCATGGCAGAAATTGATTGATGCATGGCAGAAGTGGGATTGATGCATGGCAGAAATGGTTTCATGCATGGCAACGTTCTAAAGATGATCTAGTGTATTCTGGGACACCTGGTACACAGCTTTGAATGACTAACCTCCAGAACCATCTTAACACTACGTACCTTGTACTGTACTGTACTGTACTATGATCTTACTGATTTGTACCGTAGCCTAATATCTTGTAATAAAGATTCTGAAGAAGTTCATTAAGAAGTGTTCAGTGTTTATTGTGATGTCTGTTGGATAATTCTATGTTTTGTTACTTTCTAAATGGTGCTGCTTTATTGGAAAGACTCTATTTACACAACACAGAAATATGCTTTCAAGTCAAACTTGTTTTTCTCAGCTCAGATTAAGTCAAGTCCTGGGACTAAAATGCCTATTCAGAATCATTTTAAATTCAGGAGCAGTCTTAATCTTGTTCTTGGAACCTGGTCCTAGAGGAATGGAAGCACTACAAAATACATTTTGCTTACGATGTCTTTCAGACTGTTACTTTCACATCTGACAGTCAAGGTCAAGTCAGCATTTGTTAGAAGTCAGGTCAGTTAGGGTAAAACTCAAATAAGGAATGAAATTGGATTGACAGGAACTGGGTGACCAAGAAATAAATAGAATCAGGCCACAGTTTGACTTCAAAACTGATTTCAATAAGCTTAACTAGAGTAATCAAGAGACGAGAGAAATCAAGAGACTAGAGGAATCAAGAGACTAGATGAATCAAGACTAGAGGAATCAAGAGACTAGAGAAATCAAGAGACAAGAGAAATCAAGAGACTAGAGGAATCAAGACTAGAGGAATCAAGACTAGAGGAATCAAGACTAGAGGAATCAAGAGACTAGAGGAATCAAGACTAGAGGAATCAAGAGACTAGAGGAATCAATCTCTTGATTCCTTAAATGAAGCTTTGATATGTTGTGTATTTTCTCTGAGCACAGTCACAGGGTTTGGGCCTTGATAGTGTCAGTATCTCCCCGATCCTGCAGGAACAACAACCCTGACGCAACAAATCTCAGTTTATCTCTTTACTCAAGTCTTCCTCCTCCTCTTAACTCAGGTTGCTGTAATGTAAACAGGGAAGCTACTGGGACACTGAGGCATGGTGCGTCGTGATGAGACGTGACATTTCCAGGGCTGCTCTGGTGACTAAATGATTCATGTTCTGTGACCAGGCAGGCTCTCTGTCAGCAAATCAACATCATCACTGTCCAAGCGGAGCCTGAGTCTGGTCCACTGAGATATAGTAGTAAGGAACACACACACACACGGGTGTGAACACACACACACACACAGATATATGTACATATGCACACTGAAAAACATACACATTTACATGCACTCGCACAAAGACACACAGTTCACACACACGCCACTCAAACTACATGCCACACCATTAGATAGCTGGTTCCCCTACTTTAGGTCTCTCTCGCTCTCTCTGTCTGTCTGTCTCTCTCTGTCTGTCTCTCTCTCTGTCTCTCTATCTGTGTCTCTCTGTCTCTCTCTCTCTCCCTGTCTCTCTATATCTGTCTATCTCTCTCTCTCTCTCTCTTTGACTCTCTGTCTCTCTCTCTCTCTCTGTCTCTCTAGCCAGTCTTGACAGACATGAAAGAGGCTGCCTGCCTGGGCTCGCTGCCATGACAACGTGTGCACCTTGCCTGCTGCCTCGGCAGGGAGATGGGGAGTTGTTTCACTGAGAAGAATCTCCAGACTCTTCCACCATGCAGCGGAGTACGGACTGACTGACTGGCACACACAGACACACATGCACACGCACACAGATTATGAACACACGCAATGCACAAACACACACACACACACACACTACAAATGAGTGGAATAAAATGAACATGTGGAGTGCAGTGGCTGGGCTGTTGAGGGTTACATAAGCTGTGACAGGTAGAGAGGTCACTGTGACCGCCAGGGAATCTCACTCACCAAGACCTCTAACAAACACACAGACACAGACACAGACACACACAGTCATCTGTCTCACTCAGGAAAATACCAACTTCAGTTATTTGCTACTACACAGAGAGAGAGAGAGAGATGCATTCTGGGTGTTTTTCGACGGGGGGACCTGAAGATGGGATGGACCCTGGGCTTTCCTCTCTCCTCTGCAGTAGCAGCAGTTTGGAAACACCTGAGGCACTAGGCTGCCCCCATCCCCCCCACATCATCCCCCCATCCCCACACCGTCGCCAGGAGAGGCTATACATGCAGAACGACAGTGGGTTAGGGGCATAACCTGGGTGTAAATCACAAGGTGAACATGGGGTAGATATTTCCCTTGGCTATAGAGAACCACAGTATGAGTCATAATACCCATAAAACCTAGCGTTCCAACACGGAAAGGGTTCCAATCATAATTTTCCACTTTCCCCCACCAAATGAAATGCTAATTAGCTGTTAATGTAGCTATCATAAAGAACTACCTGTCTCAAGCTTCACGTCACTCACCAGGGTCATGATGATCTGGACGAGACTGACAAATCGAGGCAAAGGTAAGAATCTCTGGATGAACTATCGAACGTCAAATTGCTACATTTAGTCATTCATAAATTGGCTACATTTGTTCAAATGGGCAATTCTGAGAACTGTCTTGGGCAGGTTTTACATTTACACAATAGCTGTTATTTATCCAGCTAGATCATGGTTAGCTAGTTAGCAACATTAGTCTGGCTATAGATGGCTACATTAGCCGTCTATTTGTCTAACCATTTAAACGCATAAGAAATTCATAAAAACGGGTTTAGCTTTCTTTGGCTTTTAACTAGCTAGCTAACTTAGATGGTGAAGCTAGGCATTCTTAAAAACGTTTGTATAAAAAAGGCCCTCCCTCCCGCTCCTCTCTTTACCTAACTTTCCCTCAGTACCTTCAGTTTCCCTGAAGTTCCGTTAGTTAGGCTGCTCAGCCTACCTTAGTTATCACTCACCCACCATAGCCCTGCCATTCCCAACCAATCAGAGCGCTTGGAAATGCGCATCTGGACGCTGCACCCGCACACTCATGTCGGAGTGTTATAGTAGTCAGAAGGGAGAACACTTGTTTCAGAGGACTTTTTATTTTTCAACAGTAACATGAATGTCTGAATGTTGGGCCTGAATCAATTTGTAAGTTGCAGGGGGAGGTTTATCGAGGTTTTTACATGCTGTGTAATAATAAGTCATTACCACTAATTACTTCCTGTTACTTTGATAAGTTTTAGCCGTTTGTTCTACTGTATAACTGTTACTATTCTTCAGTGTTAGTGTTACCAATGCTACTTTGCCTATTGGTTATCGTATGTTGTGTTATTTCGGACGGCCATAATTTATATATATATTATATTGATGCCGTGTTTATAGACCTTTATAGACGTGTTATAAGTGTAATGCCATATGCATTTACTCATGTACATGTACACTGCATAGTTACAACCCTCAACTAATACTGTTTACATGTGTTCATATCTTTGTCTTATAGAACCACAACAGTAACATTCCATGTCATCTGAATGACCAGAATCATATCAACATCTTCAAATGGAAACAGATGTCTGTGTGTCTGTGTCTGTGTGTCTGTGTCTGTGTGTGGTGGTGACTATCAAGAGTACAGTGATGGACCTCAACATCATGTTCTAACAGGACAGCACTATAGAGGACAGTTGACTGTGCCTTTAAACAGCTTGGAACATTCCAGAAAATGATGTCATGGCTTTAGAAGCTTCTGATAGGCTAATTAGCATAATTTGAGTCGATTGGAGGTGTACCTGTGGATGTATTTCAAGGCCTACCTTCAAACTCAGTGCCTCTTTGCTTGACATAATGGGAAAATCAAAAGAAATCAGCCAAGACCTCAGAAAAAAAATTGTAGACCTCCAGAAGTCTGGTTCATCCTTGGGAGCAATTTCCAAACTCCTGAAGGTACCATGTTCATCGGTATAAACAATAGTACGAAAGTATAAACACCATGGGACCACACAACCGTCATACCGCTCAGGAAGAAGACTCGTTCTGTCTCCTAGAGATGAACATACTTTGGTGCGAAAAGTGCAAAGTAAAATGAGTCCTATATTGACATAACCTGAAAGGCCGCTCAGCAAGGAAGAAGCCACTGCTCCAAAACCACCATAAAAAAACAGACTACGGTTTGCAACTGCACATGGGGACAAAGATCATACTTTTTGGAGAAATGTCCTCAGGTTTGATTTTTAAAAATTGAACTGTTTGGCCATAATGACCATTGTTATGTTTGGAGGAAAAAGGGGGATGCTTGCAAGCTGAAGAACACCATCCCAACCGTGAAGCACGGGGGTGGTAGCATCATGTTGTGGGGTGCTTTTCTGCAGGAGGAACTGGTGCACCTCACAAAATAGATGGCATCATGAGGGAGGAACATTTTGTGGCTATATTGAAGCAACATCTCATAACATCAGTCAGGAAGTTAAAGCTTGGTCGCAAATGTGTCTTCCAAATGGACAATGACCCCAAGCATACTTCCAACGTTGTGGCAAAATGGCTTAAGGACAACGAAGTCAAGGTATTGCAGTGGCCATCACAAAGCCCTGACCTCAATCCTATAGAAAATTTGTGGGCAGAACTGAAAAAGCTTGTGCAAGGAGGCCCACAAACCTGACTCAGTTACACCAGCTCTGTCAGGAGGAATGGGCCAAAATTCACCCAACTTATTGTGGGAGGCTTGTGGAAGGCTACCCCAAACGTTTGACTCAAGTTAAACAATTTAAAGGCAGTGCTACCAAATTATTCTGACATTTCACATTCTTAAAAAATAAAGTGGTGATCCTAACTGACCTAAGACAGAGAATTTTACTAGGATTAAATGTCAGGAATTGTGACAAACTGAGTTTAAATGTACTTGGCTAAGGTGTATGTAAACTTCCCACTTCAACTGTATATAGCGGGTGAGGGCATTCACAGCCGACCATTCAGACAGGTGAGGCCATACCAACTATTCTTACTGGTCCTTCTAGACGGATTTAGTGACAAACATTTTTTTTTTTTTTACACGGTCCGTAATTTCTCCGGATTTATCGAACAATAGTTTTTCCAGTTTGTTTGTGTCTGTGGGTGAGGGGTGGGTAACTTCAAGTAACTACTTGACTTCGAAGCGAACCTTTGCTAGCTGTATTATTTCAGTCTGTCGTTTTGAGACGTTTCGGAGATTAGCCTCCTCTCTTGAGTCAACAGTGTGCTTACTTTACTGCGGGAAGACATTTATCTTTTTTTTGCTGTTACCCTCTGAACAGCAGATCGTTAGTTATGTAACTGTATTTAGTCCTACCTGCTATGTTGGGTTCTAAATTAATTGGGATTCACACGTTTGTTTTTGAGGTAAAATTACTGTCACGTTAATGATGCCAAATTGCAAACCTCATTTGCACCTTGTCTATTTCCAGAACCAATGGGTGTGCCTGAGTCTCATCACCTCTCAACTAGGGAAGCTGTTTCAACCTGGAACACTATTCTCCTGCGTTGGTCTTTCAGTCATTGCAGGAAGTCCTGAAGACCAGCAGTTGTCCCGATCCTGACTTAAACAATCAACATAACGAATCACAGCGATAGGCTATGATTTGAAATCCGGTATGAGCTGGAACGAAAGCTTCTACACACTCCTGCCATTCAGATCTGGAGCTATCCACCCTGTTCCCAGCATGCAGGACCCATTGATTACAGGGTATTGATTAGCTAAACAAGCAAGTCTGTTTGTTTTGTTACCAAGGCAACTACTGTAGCTGTCTAGCAAAATTGCTAGCTACTTCAGTGCATGTTGAACACATTTCTAGCGGTAAATGTGTTAAATTATAGCCGTGGTATAAATAGTGCGTTGTGAAACACATCTACCATGTTGTTGATTATTTTCCATAGAAGACCTAGCCCCTCGTTGATTATCCCTTACATAATGCATGTTCCAATCTCAAATTGAAGTTGAACTTGTTGACTGATGCCCAGGCGGTGGCTGCTAAGAAGAAGAAATGAATAGCTGCTGACCAGAAGACTGCAGTCAAGGCAGCACTGGTCCACACCTGCCCTGTCTGTCAGGTGAGTAGTATTGGTTGGTACTGCCTTTAGAGTCTTCTCCATGTGTAGGTTATTGTACTGGCCTGTGTGCTACGGTCTTTCATATGTGTAGGTTATTGCATCGTATTGCTTAGTTTTATCATTTGTGTTAACTTTGAATTCAATCTAAACCACAGATTGTTAATTTCCTGCATTTTGAGAGTAAGCATCTCATGTCTACATAATGGTCCCATTACTGGTTGATGTGCAGGTCTAAGTGACCACACACACTCAAATCAAAATGTATTTGTCACATGTGCCGAATACAACAGGTGTAGTAGACCTTACAGTGAAATGCTTACTGACAAGACCTTAACCAACAATGCAGTTTTAAGAAAAATACCTAAAAAACATTTAAAAAATGGATTTACAGCTGGGGTAAGATTATTCCATCATTCACACAGAGCAAACCACCATGTTGTCAACAAAATGCTGCCCTCAATGCTGAAGTTGTATTGCATATGGCTCAATATGTGGAAATCCTGTCGTCACTCATCTTTACTGTTGTGGTCACTCATCATCTTTAATGTTGTGGTCACTCAATGTCTTTAATGTTGTGGTCACTCATCATCTTTAATGTTGTGGTCACTCATCTTTAATGTTGTGGTCACTCATCGTCTTTAATGTTGTGGTCACTCATCGTCTTTAATGTTGTGGTCACTCAATGTCTTTAATGTTGTGGTCACTCATCATCTTTAATGTTGTGGTCACTCATCTTTAATGTTGTGGTCACTCATCGTCTTTAATGTTGTGGTCACTCGTCGTCTTTAATGTTGTGGTCACTCAATGTCTTTAATGTTGTGGTCACTCAATGTTTTTAATGTTGTGGTCACTCAATGTTTTTAATGTTGTGGTCACTCATCTTTAATGTTGTGGTTACTCATCGTCTTTAATGTTGTGGTCACTCATCATCTTTAATGTTGTGGTCACTCATCATCTTTAATGTTGTGGTCACTCAACTTCTTTAATGTTGTGGTCACTCATCGTCTTTAATGTTGTGGTCACTCATCGTCTTTAATGTGGTGGTCACTCATCTTTAATGTTGTGGTCACTCATCATCTTTAATGTTGTGGTCACTCATCGTCTTTAATGTTGTGGTCACTCATCTTTAATGTTGTGGTCACTCATCTTTAATGTTGTGGTCACTCATTGTCTTTAATGTTGTGGTCACTCATCTTTAATATTGTGGTCACTCAATGTCTTTAATGTTGTGGTCACTCAATGTCTTTAATGCTGTGGTCACTCATCTTTAATGTTGTGGTCACTCATCGTCTTTAATGTTGTGGTCACTCATCTTTAATGTTGTGGTTACTCATCGTCTTTAATGTTGTGGTCACTCATCGTCTTTAATGTTGTGGTCACTCATCGTCTTTAATGTTGTGGTCACTCATCGTCTTTAATGTTGTGGTCACTCATCTTTAATGTTGTGGTCACTCATCGTCTTTAATGTTGTGGTCACTCATCTTTAATGTTGTGGTCACTCATCATCTTTAATGTTGTGGTCACTCATCATCTTTAATGTTGTGGTCACTTATCTTTAATGTTGTGGTCACTCATCGTCTTTAATGTTGTGGTCACTCATCTTTAATGTTTTGGGCACTCAATGTCTTTAATGTTGTGGTCACTCATCTTTAATGTTGTGGTCACTCATCTTTAATGTTGTGGTCACTCATCGTCTTTAATGTTGTGGTCACTCATCATCTTTAATGTTGTGGTCACTTATCTTTAATGTTGTGGTCACTCATCGTCTTTAATGTTGTGGTCACTCATCGTCTTTAATGTTGTGGTCACTCATCTTTAATGTTGTGGTCACTCATCTTTAATGTTGTGGTCACTCATCTTTAATGTTGTGGTCACTCAATGTCTTTAATGTTGTGGTCACTCATCGTCTTTAATGTTGTGGTCACTCATCTTTAATGTTGTGGTCACTCATCTTTAATTCTGTGGTCACTCATCGTCTTTAATGTTGTGGTCACTCATCTTCAATGTCGTGGTCACTCAATGTCTTTAATGTTGTGGTCACTCATCTTTAATGTTGTGGTTACTCATCATCTTTAATGTTGTGGTCACTCATCGTCTTTAATGTTGTGGTCACTCATCGTCTTTAATGTTGTGGTCACTCATCTTTAATGTTGTGGTAACTCATCTTTAATGTTGTGGTCACTCATCTTTAATGTTGTGGTCACTCAATGTCTTTAATGTTGTGGTCACTCATCGTCTTTAATGTTGTGGTCACTCATCTTTAATGTTGTGGTCACTCATCTTTAATGTTGTGGTCACTCATCTTTAATGTTGTGGTCACTCAATGTCTTTAATGTTGTGGTCACTCATCGTCTTTAATGTTGTGGTCACTCATCTTTAATGTTGTGGTCACTCATCTTTAATTTTGTGGTCACTCAATGTCTTTAATGTTGTGGTCACTCAATGTCTTTAATGTTGTGGTCACTCATCTTTAATGTTGTGGTCACTCAATGTCTTTAATGTTGTGGTCACTCATCATCTTTAATGTTGTGGTCACTCATCATCTTTAATGTTGTGGTCACTCAATGTCTTTAATGTTGTGGTCACTCATCTTTAATGTTGTGGTCACTCATCGTCTTTAATGCTGTGGTCACTCAATGTCTTTAATGTTGTGGTCACTCATCTTTAATGTTGTGGTTACTCATCCTCTTTAATGTTGTGGTCACTCATCGTCTTTAATGTTGTGGTCACTCATCATCTTTAATGTTGTGGTCACTCATCATTTTTAATGTTGTGGTCACTCAACTTCTTTAATGTTGTGGTCACTCATCGTCTTTAATGTTGTGGTCACTCATCGTCTTTAATGTTGTGGTCACTCATCTTTAATGTTGTGGTCACTCATCATCTTTAATGTTGTGGTCACTCATCCTCTTTAATGTTGTGGTCACTCATCGTCTTTAATGTTGTGGTCACTCATCATCTTTAATGTTGTGGTCACTCATCTTTAATGTTGTGGTCACTCAATGTCTTTAATGTTGTGGTCACTCATCTTTAATGTTTTCACTCATGTTGTGGTCACTCATCGTCTTTAATGTTGTGGTCACTCAATGTTTTTAATGTTGTGGTCACTCAATGTTTTTAATGTTGTGGTCACTCATCTTTAATGTTGTGGTTACTCATCGTCTTTAATGTTGTGGTCACTCATCATCTTTAATGTTGTGGTCACTCATCATCTTTAATGTTGTGGTCACTCAACTTCTTTAATGTTGTGGTCACTCATCGTCTTTAATGTTGTGGTCACTCATCGTCTTTAATGTGGTGGTCACTCATCTTTAATGTTGTGGTCACTCATCATCTTTAATGTTGTGGTCACTCATCTTTAATTCTGTGGTCACTCATCGTCTTTAATGTTGTGGTCACTCAATGTTTTTAATGTTGTGGTCACTCAATGTTTTTAATGTTGTGGTCACTCATCTTTAATGTTGTGGTTACTCATCGTCTTTAATGTTGTGGTCACTCATCATCTTTAATGTTGTGGTCACTCATCATCTTTAATGTTGTGGTCACTCATCTTTAATGTTGTGGTCACTCATCGTCTTTAATGTTGTGGTCACTCATCGTCTTTAATGTTGTGGTCACTCATCTTTAATGTTGTGGTCACTCATCATCTTTAATGTTGTGGTCACTCATCTTTAATGTTGTGGTCACTCATCGTCTTTAATGTTGTGGTCACTCATCTTTAATGTTGTGGTCACTCATCGTCTTTAATGTTGTGGTCACTCATCTTTAATGTTGTGGTCACTCATCGTCTTTAATGTTGTGGTCACTCATCATCTTTAATGTTGTGGTCACTCATCATCTTTAATGTTGTGGTCACTCATCTTTAATGTTGTGGTCACTCATCGTCTTTAATGTTGTGGTCACTCATCATCTTTAATGTTGTGGTCACTCATCTTTAATGTTGTGGTCACTCATCATCTTTAATGTTGTGGTCACTCATCGTCTTTAATGTTGTGGTCACTCATCTTTAATGTTGTGGTCACTCATCTTTAATGTTGTGGTCACTCATTGTCTTTAATGTTGTGGTCACTCATCTTTAATGTTGTGGTCACTCAATGTCTTTAATGTTGTGGTCACTCAATGTCTTTAATGTTGTGGTCACTCATCTTTAATGTTGTGGTCACTCATCGTCTTTAATGTTGTGGTCACTCATCTTTAATGTTGTGGTCACTCATCGTCTTTAATGTTGTGGTCACTCATCGTCTTTAATGTTGTGGTCACTCATCTTTAATGTTGTGGTCACTCATCGTCTTTAATGTTGTGGTCACTCATCTTTAATGTTGTGGTCACTCATCATCTTTAATGTTGTGGTCACTCATCATCTTTAATGTTGTGGTCACTCATCTTTAATGTTGTGGTCACTCATCGTCTTTAATGTTGTGGTCACTCATCTTTAATGTTTGGTCACTCATCTTTAATGTTGTGGTCACTCATCGTCTTTAATGTTGTGGTCACTCATCTTTAATGTTGTGGTCACTCATCATCTTTAATGTTGTGGTCACTCATCATCTTTAATGTTGTGGTCACTCATCGTCTTTAATGTTGTGGTCACTCATCTTTAATGTTGTGGTCACTCATCATCTTTAATGTTGTGGTCACTCATCATCTTTAATGTTGTGGTCACTCATCTTTAATGTTGTGGTCACTCATCTTTAATGTTGTGGTCACTCATCGTCTTTAATGTTGTGGTCACTCATCTTTAATGTTGTGGTCACTCATCTTTAATGTCGTGGTTACTCATTGTCTTTAATGTTGTGGTCACTCATCTTTAATCACTCAATGTCTTTAATGTTGTGGTCACTCATCGTCTTTAATGTTGTGGTCACTCATCTTTAATGTTGTGGTCACTCATCTTTAATGTTGTGGTCACTCATCTTTAATGTTGTGGTCACTCATCTTTAATGTTGTGGTCTTTAATGTTGTGGTCACTCATCATCTTTAATGTTGTGGTCACTCATCTTTAATGTTGTGGTCACTCATCGTCTTTAATGTTGTGGTCACTCATCGTCTTTAATGTTGTGGTCACTCATCTTTAATGTTGTGGTCACTCATCTTTAATGTTGTGGTCACTCATCTTTAATGTTGTGGTCACTCAATGTCTTTAATGTTGTGGTCACTCAATGTCTTTAATGTTGTGGTCACTCATCTTTAATGTTGTGGTCATCTTTAATGTTGTGGTCTTTAATGTTGTGGTCACTCATCGTCTTTAATGTTGTGGTCACTCATCATCTTTAATGTTGTGGTCACTCAATGTCTTTAATGTTGTGGTCACTCATCTTTAATGTTGTGGTCACTCATCGTCTTTAATGCTGTGGTCACTCAATGTCTTTAATGTTGTGGTCACTCATCTTTAATGTTGTGGTTACTCATCGTCTTTAATGTTGTGGTCACTCATCTTTAATGTTGTGGTCACTCATCATCTTTAATGTTGTGGTCACTCATCTTTAATGTTGTGGTCACAATGTCTTTAATGTTGTGGTCACTCATCTTTAATGTTGTGGTCACTCATCCTCTTTAATGTTGTGGTCACTCATCGTCTTTAATGTTGTGGTCACTCATCATCTTTAATGTTGTGGTCACTCATCTTTAATGTTGTGGTCACTCAATGTCTTTGATGTTGTGGTCACTCATCGTCTTTAATGTTGTGGTCACTCATCTTTAATGTTGTGGTCACTCATCTTTAATGTTGTGGTCACTCATCTTTAATGTTGTGGTCACTCATCGTCTTTAATGTTGTGGTCACTCATCATCTTTAATGTTGTGGTCACTCATCGTCTTTAATGTTGTGGTCACTCAATGTCTTTGATGTTGTGGTCACTCATCGTCTTTAATGTTGTGGTCACTCATCTTTAATGTTGTGGTCACTCATCTTTAATTCTGTGGTCACTCATCGTCTTTAATGTTGTGGTCACTCAATGTCTTTAATGTTGTGGTCACTCAATGTTTTTAATGTTGTGGTCACTCAATGTTTTTAATGTTGTGGTCACTCATCTTTAATGTTGTGGTTACTCATCGTCTTTAATGTTGTGGTCACTCATCATCTTTAATGTTGTGGTCACTCATCATCTTTAATGTTGTGGTCACTCATCTTTAATGTTGTGGTCACTCATCGTCTTTAATGTTGTGGTCACTCATCGTCTTTAATGTTGTGGTCACTCATCTTTAATGTTGTGGTCACTCATCATCTTTAATGTTGTGGTCACTCATCTTTAATGTTGTGGTCACTCATCTTTAATGTTGTGGTCACTCATCTTTAATGTTGTGGTCACTCATTGTCTTTAATGTTGTGGTCACTCATCTTTAATGTTGTGGTCACTCAATGTCTTTAATGTTGTGGTCACTCAATGTCTTTAATGTTGTGGTCACTCATCTTTAATGTTGTGGTCACTCATCGTCTTTAATGTTGTGGTCACTCATCACTCATCGTCTTTAATGTTGTGGTCACTCATCGTCTTTAATGTTGTGGTCACTCATCGTCTTTAATGTTGTGGTCACTCATCGTCTTTAATGTTGTGGTCACTCATCGTCTTTAATGTTGTGGTCACTCATCTTTAATGTTGTGGTCACTCATCGTCTTTAATGTTGTGGTCACTCATCATCTTTAATGTTGTGGTCACTCATCATCTTTAATGTTGTGGTCACTCATCTTTAATGTTGTGGTCACTCATCGTCTTTAATGTTGTGGTCACTCATCTTTAATGTTGTGGTCACTCATCGTCTTTAATGTTGTGGTCACTCATCTTTAATGTTGTGGTCACTCATCTTTAATGTTGTGGTCACTCATCTTTAATCTTTCAATAATGTTGTGGTCACTCATCTTTAATGTTGTGGTCACTCATCGTCTTTAATGTTGTGTCACTCATCTTTAATGTTGTGGTCACTCATCTTTAATGTTGTGGTCACTCATCTTTAATGTTGTGGTCACTCATCTTTAATGTTGTGGTCACTCATCGTCTTTAATGTTGTGGTCACTCATCATCTTTAATGTTGTGGTCACTCATCTTTAATGTTGTGGTCACTCATCGTCTTTAATGTTGTGGTCACTCATCGTCTTTAATGTTGTGGTCACTCATCTTTAATGTTGTGGTCACTCATCTTTAATGTTGTGGTCACTCATCTTTAATGTTGTGGTCACTCAATGTCTTTAATGTTGTGGTCACTCATCTTTAATGTTGTGGTCACTCATCTTTAATGTTGTGGTCACTCATCTTTAATGTCTGTGGTCACTCATCGTCTTTAATGTTGTGGTCATCTTCAATGTCGTGGTCACTCAATGTCTTTAATGTTGTGGTCACTCATCTTTAATGTTGTGGTTACTCATCGTCTTTAATGTTGTGGTCACTCATCGTCTTTAATGTTGTGGTCACTCATCTTTAATGTTGTGGTCACTCATCTTTAATGTTGTGGTAACTCATCTTTAATGTTGTGGTCACTCATCTTTAATGTTGTGGTCACTCAATGTCTTTAATGTTGTGGTCACTCATCGTCTTTAATGTTGTGGTCACTCATCTTTAATGTTGTGGTCACTCATCTTTAATGTTGTGGTCACTCATCTTTAATGTTGTGGTCACTCATGTCTTTAATGTTGTGGTCACTCATCTTTAATGTTGTGGTCACTCATCTTTAATGTTGTGGTCACTCATCTTTAATGTTGTGGTCACTCATCTTTAATGTTGTGGTCACTTCTTTAATGTTGTGGTCACTCATCTTTAATGTTGTGGTCACTCATCTTTAATGTTGTGGTCACTCATCGTCTTTAATGTTGTGGTCACTCATCATCTTTAATGTTGTGGTCACTCAATGTCTTTAATGTTGTGGTCACTCATCTTTAATGTTGTGGTCACTCATCGTCTTTAATGCTGTGGTCACTCAATGTCTTTAATGTTGTGGTCACTCATCGTCTTTAATGTTGAGGTCACTCATCGTCTTTAATGTTGTGGTCACTCATCATCTTTAATGTTGTGGTCACTCATCATTTTTAATGTTGTGGTCACTCATCTTTAATGTTGTGGTCACTCAATGTCTTTAATGTTGTGGTCACTCATCTTTAATGTTGTGGTTACTCATCCTCTTTAATGTTGTGGTCACTCATCGTCTTTAATGTTGTGGTCACTCATCATCTTTAATGTTGTGGTCACTCATCATTTTTAATGTTGTGGTCACTCAACTTCTTTAATGTTGTGGT
This sequence comes from Oncorhynchus nerka, assembly GCF_034236695.1. Classification (NCBI taxonomy): domain Eukaryota; kingdom Metazoa; phylum Chordata; class Actinopteri; order Salmoniformes; family Salmonidae; genus Oncorhynchus; species Oncorhynchus nerka. The sequence goes on from NC_088410.1 coordinate 92,163,513, forward strand.
CACTCATCGTCTTTAATGTTGTGGTCACTCATCGTCTTTAATGTTGTGGTCACTCATCTTTAATGTTGTGGTCACTCATCATCTTTAATGTTGTGGTCACTCATCGTCTTTAATGTTGTGGTCACTCATCTTTAATGTTGTGGTCACTCATCATCTTTAATGTTGTGGTCACTCATCTTTAATGTTGTGGTCACTCAATGTCTTTAATGTTGTGATCACTCATCTTTAATGTTGTGGTCACTCATCGTGTTTAATGTTGTGGTCACTCATCTTTAATGTTGTGGTCACTCATCGTCTTTAATGTTGTGGTCACTCATCTTTAATGTTGTGGTCACTCATCATCTTTAATGTTGTGGTCACTCATCGTCTTTAATGTTGTGGTCACTCATCTTTAATGTTGTGGTCACTCATCGTCTTTAATGTTGTGGTCACTCATCGTCTTTAATGTTGTGGTCACTCATCGTCTTTAATGTTGTGGTCACTCATCTTTAATGTTGTGGTCACTCATCGTCTTTAATGTTGTGGTCACTCATCTTTAATGTTGTGGTCACTCAATGTCTTTAATGTTGTGGTCACTCATCGTCTTTAATGTTGTGGTCACTCATCTTTAATGTTGTGGTCACTCATCTTTAATGTTGTGGTCACTCATCTTTAATGTTGTGGTCACTCATCGTCTTTAATGTTGTGGTCACTCATCATCTTTAATGTTGTGGTCACTCATCGTCTTTAATGTTGTGGTCACTCATCTTTAATGTTGTGGTCACTCATCGTCTTTAATGTTGTGGTCACTCATCGTCTTTAATGTTGTGGTCACTCATCGTCTTTAATGTTGTGGTCACTCATCTTTAATGTTGTGGTCACTCTCATCTTTAATGTTGTGGTCACTCATCATCTTTAATGTTGTGGTCACTCATCATCTTTAATGTTGTGGTCACTCATCTTTAATGTTGTGGTCACTCATCGTCTTTAATGTTGTGGTCACTCATCGTCTTTAATGTTGTGGTCACTCATCATCTTTAATGTTGTGGTCACTCATCATCTTTAATGTTGTGGTCACTTATCTTTAATGTTGTGGTCACTCATCGTCTTTAATGTTGTGGTCACTCATCTTTAATGTTGTGGTCACTCATCGTCTTTAATGTTGTGGTCACTCATCTTTAATGTTGTGGTCACTCATCATCTTTAATGTTGTGGTCACTCATCATTTTTAATGTTGTGGTCACTCAACTTCTTTAATGTTGTGGTCACTCATCGTCTTTAATGTTGTGGTCACTCATCGTCTTTAATGTTGTGGTCACTCATCTTTAATGTTGTGGTCACTCATCATCTTTAATGTTGTGGTCACTCATCGTCTTTAATGTTGTGGTCACTCATCTTTAATGTTGTGGTCACTCATCATCTTTAATGTTGTGGTCACTCATCTTTAATGTTGTGGTCACTCAATGTCTTTAATGTTGTGGTCACTCATCTTTAATGTTGTGGTCACTCATCTTTAATGTTGTGGTCACTCATCGTCTTTAATGTTGTGGTCACTCATCTTTAATGTTGTGGTCACTCATCTTTAATGTTGTGGTCACTCATCTTTAATGTTGTGGTCACTCATCATCTTTAATGTTGTGGTCACTCATCGTCTTTAATGTTGTGGTCACTCATCTTTAATGTTGTGGTCACTCATCGTCTTTAATGTTGTGGTCACTCATCGTCTTTAATGTTGTGGTCACTCATCGTCTTTAATGTTGTGGTCACTCATCTTTAATGTTGTGGTCACTCATCGTCTTTAATGTTGTGGTCACTCATCTTTAATGTTGTGGTCACTCATCTTTAATGTTGTGGTCACTCATGTCTTTAATGTTCATCACTCATCTTTAATGTTGTGTTCACTCATCGTCTATAATGTTGTGGTCACTCATCTTTAATGTTGTGGTCACACATCATCTTTAATGTTGTGGTCACTCAACTTCTTTAATGTTGTGGTCACTCATCGTCTTTAATGTTGTGGTCACTCATCGTCTTTAATGTTGTGGTCACTCATCTTTAATGTTGTGGTCACTCATCGTCTTTAATGTTGTGGTCACTCATCTTTAATGTTGTGGTCACTCATCTTTAATGTTGTGGTCACTCATCTTTAATGTTGTGGTCACTCATCGTCTTTAATGTTGTGGTCACTCATCTTTAATGTTGTGGTCACTCATCTTTAATGTTGTGGTCACTCATCTTTAATGTTGTGGTCACTCATTGTCTTTAATGTTGTGGTCACTCATCTTTAATGTTGTGGTCACTCAATGTCTTTAATGTTGTGGTCACTCAATGTCTTTAATGTTGTGGTCACTCATCTTTAATGTTGTGGTCACTCATCGTGTTTAATGTTGTGGTCACTCATCTTTAATGTTGTGGTTACTCATCGTCTTTAATGTTGTGGTCACTCATCTTTAATGTTGTGGTCACTCATCATCTTTAATGGTGTGGTCACTCATCGTCTTTAATGTTGTGGTCACTCATCTTTAATGTTGTGGTCACTCATCGTCTTTAATGTTGTGGTCACTCATCGTCTTTAATGTTGTGGTCACTCATCGTCTTTAATGTTGTGGTCACTCATCGTCTTTAATGTTGTGGTCACTCATCTTTAATGTTGTGGTCACTCATCGTCTTTAATGTTGTGGTCACTCATCTTTAATGTTGTGGTCACTCAATGTCTTTAATGTTGTGGTCACTCAATGTCTTTAATGTTGTGGTCACTCATCTTTAATGTTGTGGTCACTCATCGTCTTTAATGTTGTGGTCACTCATCTTTAATGTTGTGGTCACTCATCGTCTTTAATGTTGTGGTCACTCATCATCTTTAATGTTGTGGTCACTCATCGTCTTTAATGTTGTGGTCACTCATCTTTAATGTTGTGGTCACTCATCTTTAATGTTGTGGTCACTCATCGTCTTTAATGTTGTGGTCACTCATCGTCTTTAATGTTGTGGTCACTCATCATCTTTAATGTTGTGGTCACTCATCTTTAATGTTGTGGTCACTCATCGTCTTTAATGTTGTGGTCACTCATCTTTAATGTTGTGGTCACTCATCTTTAATGTTGTGGTCACTCATCTTTAATGTTGTGGTCACTCATTGTCTTTAATGTTGTGGTCACTCATCTTTAATGTTGTGGTCACTCAATGTCTTTAATGTTGTGGTCACTCAATGTCTTTAATGTTGTGGTCACTCATCTTTAATGTTGTGGTCACTCATCGTCTTTAATGTTGTGGTCACTCAATGTCTTTAATGTTGTGGTCACTCATCTTTAATGTTGTGGTTACTCATCGTCTTTAATGTTGTGGTCACTCATCGTCTTTAATGTTGTGGTCACTCATCGTCTTTAATGTTGTGGTCACTCATCATCTTTAATGTTGTGGTCACTCATCGTCTTTAATGTTGTGGTCACTCATCCTTTAATGTTGTGGTCACTCATCGTCTTTAATGTTGTGGTCACTCATCTTTAATGTTGTGGTCACTCATCATCTTTAATGTTGTGGTCACTCATCATCTTTAATGTTGTGGTCACTTATCTTTAATGTTGTGGTCACTCATCATCTTTAATGTTGTGGTCACTCATCTTTAATGTTGTGGTCACTCATCGTCTTTAATGTTGTGGTCACTCATCTTTAATGTTGTGGTCACTCATGTCTTTAATGTTGTGGTCACTCATCGTCTTTAATGTTGTGGTCACTCATCTTTAATGTTGTGGTCACTCATCATCTTTAATGTTGTGGTCACTCATCTTTAATGTTGTGGTCACTCATCATCTTTAATGTTGTGGTCACTCATCATCTTTAATGTTGTGGTCACTCATCGTCTTTAATGTTGTGGTCACTCATCTTTAATGTTGTGGTCACTCATCTTTAATGTTGTGGTCACTCATCTTTAATGTTGTGGTCACTCATCTTTAATGTTGTGGTCACTCATCTTTAATGTTGTGGTCACTCATCTTTAATGTTGTGGTCACTCATTGTCTTTAATGTTGTGGTCACTCATCGTCTTTAATGTTGTGGTCACTCATCTTTAATGTTGTGGTCACTCATCTTTAATGTTGTGGTCACTCATCGTCTTTAATGTTGTGGTCACTCATCTTCAATGTCGTGGTCACTCAATGTCTTTAATGTTGTGGTCACTCATCTTTAATGTTGTGGTTACTCATCGTCTTTAATGTTGTGGTCACTCATCGTCTTTAATGTTGTGGTGACTCATCGTCTTTAATGTTGTGGTCACTCATCGTCTTTAATGTTGTGGTCACTCATCTTTAATGTTGTGGTCACTCATCTTTAATGTTGTGGTAACTCATCTTTAATGTTGTGGTCACTCATCTTTAATGTTGTGGTCACTCAATGTCTTTAATGTTGTGGTCACTCATCATCTTTAATGTTGTGGTCACTCATCTTTAATGTTGTGGTCACTCATCTTTAATTTTGTGGTCACTCAATGTCTTTAATGTTGTGGTCACTCAATGTCTTTAATGTTGTGGTCACTCATCTTTAATGTTGTGGTCACTCAATGTCTTTAATGTTGTGGTCACTCATCTTTAATGTTGTGGTCACTCATCGTCTTTAATGTTGTGGTCACTCATCGTCTTTAATGTTGTGGTCACTCATCTTTAATGTTGTGGTCACTCATCGTCTTTAATGTTGTGGTCACTCATCTTTAATGTTGTGGTCACTCAATGTCTTTAATGTTGTGGTCACTCAATGTCTTTAATGTTGTGGTCACTCATCGTTTTAATGTTGTGGTCACTCATCGTCTTTAATGTTGTGGTCACTCATCTTTAATGTTGTGGTCACTCATCATCTTTAATGTTGTGGTCACTCATCGTCTTTAATGTTGTGGTCACTCATCTTTAATGTTGTGGTCACTCATCATCTTTAATGTTGTGGTCACTCATCTTTAATGTTGTGGTCACTCATCTTTAATGTTGTGGTCACTCATCTTTAATGTTGTGGTCACTCATCTTTAATGTTGTGGTCACTCATTGTCTTTAATGTTGTGGTCACTCATCTTTAATGTTGTGGTCACTCATCGTCTTTAATGTTGTGGTCACTCATCGTCTTTAATGTTGTGGTCACTCATCTCTTTAATGTTGTGGTCACTCATCTTTAATGTTGTGGTCACTCATCGTCTTTAATGTTGTGGTCACTCATCTTTAATGTTGTGGTCACTCATCTTTAATGTTGTGGTCACTCATCGTCTTTAATGTTGTGGTCACTCATCGTCTTTAATGTTGTGGTCACTCATCATCTTTAATGTTGTGGTCACTCATCATCTTTAATGTTGTGGTCACTCATCGTCTTTAATGTTGTGGTCACTCATCTTTAATGTTGTGGTCACTCATCGTCTTTAATGTTGTGGTCACTCATCTTTAATGTTGTGGTCACTCATCATCTTTAATGTTGTGGTCACTCATCTTTAATGTTGTGGTCACTCATCTTTAATGTTGTGGTCACTCATCTTTAATGTTGTGGTCACTCATCTTTAATGTTGTGGTCACTCATCATCTTTAATGTTGTGGTCACTCATCGTCTTTAATGTTGTGGTCACTCATCGTCTTTAATGTTGTGGTCACTCATCTTTAATGTTGTGGTCACTCATCTTTAATGTTGTGGTCACTCATCTTTAATGTTGTGGTCACTCATCATCTTTAATGTTGTGGTCACTCATCATCTTTAATGTTGTGGTCACTCATCATCTTTAATGTTGTGGTCACTCATCTTTAATGTTGTGGTCACTCATCTTTAATGTTGTGGTCACTCATCGTCTTTAATGTTGTGGTCACTCATCTTTAATGTTGTGGTCACTCATCTTTAATGTTGTGGTCACTCATCGTCTTTAATGTTGTGGTCACTCATCTTTAATGTTGTGGTCACTCAATGTCTTTAATGTTGTGGTCACTCATCGTCTTTAATGTTGTGGTCACTCATCTTTAATGTTGTGGTCACTCATCTTTAATGCTGTGGACACTCATCGTCTTTGATGTTGTGGTCACTCATCTTCAATGTCGTGGTCACTCAATGTCTTTAATGTTGTGGTCACTCATCTTTAATGTTGTGGTTACTCATCGTCTTTAATGTTGTGGTCACTCATCGTCTTTAATGTTGTGGTGACTCATCGTCTTTAATGTTGTGGTCACTCATCTTTAATGTTGTGGTCACTCATCTTTAATGTTGTGGTCACTCATCTTTAATGTTGTGGTCACTCATCATCTTTAATGTTGTGGTCACTCATCATCTTCTTTAATGTTGTGGTCACTCATGTCTTTAATGTTGTGGTCACTCATCTTTAATGTTGTGGTCACATCTTTAATGTTGTGGTCACTCGTCTTTAATGTTGTGGTCACTCATCTTTAATGTTGTGGTCACTCATCGTCTTTAATGTTGTGGTCACTCATCATCTTTAATGTTGTGGTCACTCATCGTCTTTAATGTTGTGGTCACTCATCTTTAATGTTGTGGTCACTCATCGTCTTTAATGTTGTGGTCACTCATCTTTAATGTTGTGGTCACTCATCGTCTTTAATGTTGTGGTCACTCATCTTTAATGTTGTGGTCACTCATCTTTAATGTTGTGGTCACTCATCTTTAATGTTGTGGTCACTCATCGTCTTTAATGTTGTGGTCACTCATCTTTAATGTTGTGGTCACTCATCTTTAATGTTGTGGTCACTCATCGTCTTTAATGTTGTGGTCACTCATCGTCTTTAATGTTGTGGTCACTCATCTTTAATGTTGTGGTCACTCATCTTTAATGTTGTGGTCACTCATCTTTAATGTTGTGGTCACTCATCTTTAATGTTGTGGTCACTCATCATCTTTAATGTTGTGGTCACTCATCTTTAATGTTGTGGTCACGTCTTTAATGTTGTGGTCACTCTTTAATCACTCATCTTTAATGTTGTGGTCACTCATCTTTAATGTTGTGGTCACTCATCATCTTTAATGTTGTGGTCACTCATCATTTTTAATGTTGTGGTCACTCATCTTTAATTTTGTGGTCACTCATCATCTTTAATGTTGTGGTCACTCATCTTTAATGTTGTGGTCACTCATCTTTAATGTTGTGGTCACTCATTGTCTTTAATGTTGTGGTCACTCATCGTCTTTAATGTTGTGGTCACTCATCTTTAATGTTGTGGTCACTCATCATCTTTAATGTTGTGGTCACTCATCATCTTTAATGTTGTGGTCACTCATCGTCTTTAATGTTGTGGTCACTCATCGTCTTTAATGTTGTGGTCACTCATCGTCTTTAATGTTGTGGTCACTCATCTTTTCAATCATCTTTAATGTTGTGGTCACTCATCGTCTTTAATGTTGTGGTCACTCATCTTTAATGTTGTGGTCACTCATCATCTTTAATGTTGTGGTCACTCATCTTTAATGTTGTGTTCACTCATCGTCTATAATGTTGTGGTCACTCATCTTTAATGTTGTGGTCACACATCATCTTTAATGTTGTGGTCACTCAACTTCTTTAATGTTGTGGTCACTCATCGTCTTTAATGTTGTGGTCACTCATCGTCTTTAATGTTGTGGTCACTCATCGTCTTTAATGTTGTGGTCACTCATCTTTAATGTTGTGGTCACTCATCGTCTTTAATGTTGTGGTCACTCATCGTCTTTAATGTTGTGGTCACTCATCTTTAATGTTGTGGTCACTCATCATCTTTAATGTTGTGGTCACTCATCGTCTTTAATGTTGTGGTCACTCATCTTTAATGTTGTGGTCACTCATCGTCTTTAATGTTGTGGTCACTCATCTTTAATGGTCACTCATCTTTAATGTTGTGGTCACTCATCGTCTTTAATGTTGTGGTCACTCATCTTTAATGTTGTGGTCACTCATCTTTAATGTTGTGGTCACTCATCTTTAATGTTGTGGTCACTCATCGTCTTTAATGTTGTGGTCACTCATCTTTAATGTTGTGGTCACTCATCATCTTTAATGTTGTGGTCACTCATCATCTTTAATGTTGTGGTCACTCATCTTTAATGTTGTGGTCACTCATCTTTAATGTTGTGGTCACACATCATCTTTAATGTTGTGGTCACTCATCATCTTTAATGTTGTGGTCACTCATCTTTAATGTTGTGGTCACTCATCATCTTTAATGTTGTGGTCACTCATCATCTTTAATGTTGTGGTCACTCATCTTTAATGTTGTGGTCACTCATCGTCTTTAATGTTGTGGTCACTCATCTTTAATGTTGTGGTCACTCATCTTTAATGTTGTGGTCACTCATCGTCTTTAATGTTGTGGTCACTCATCTTTAATGTTGTGGTCACTCATCTTTAATGTCGTGGTTACTCATTGTCTTTAATGTTGTGGTCACTCATCGTCTTTAATGTTGTGGTCACTCATCTTTAATGCTGTGGTCACTCATCTTTGATGTTGTGGTCACTCATCGTCTTTAATGTTGTGGTCACTCATCATCTTTAATGTTGTGGTCACTCATCATCTTTAATGTTGTGGTCACTTATCTTTAATGTTGTGGTCACTCATCGTCTTTAATGTTGTGGTCACTCATCTTTAATGTTGTGGTCACTCATCTTTAATGTTGTGGTCACTCATGTCTTTAATGTTGTGGTCACTCATCGTCTTTAATGTTGTGGTCACTCATCTTTAATGTTGTGGTCATGTTGTGGTCTCATCATCTTTAATGTTGTGGTCACTCATCTTTAATGTTGTGGTCACTCATCTCTTTAATGTTGTGGTCACTCATCTTTAATGTTGTGGTCACTCATCATCTTTAATGTTGTGGTCACTCATCGTCTTTAATGTTGTGGTCACTCATCATCTTTAATGTTGTGGTCACTCATCTTTAATGTTGTGGTCACTCATCTTTAATGTTGTGGTCACTCATCTTTAATGTTGTGGTCACTCATCATCTTTAATGTTGTGGTCACTCATTGTCTTTAATGTTGTGGTCTCATCATCTTTAATGTTGTGGTCACTCATCATCTTTAATGTTGTGGTCACTCAATGTCTTTAATGTTGTGGTCACTCATCTTTAATGTTGTGGTCACTCATGTCTTTAATGTTGTGGTCACTCATCGTCTTTAATGTTGTGGTCACTCATCTTTAATGTTGTGGTCACTCATCGTCTTTAATGTTGTGGTCACTCATCGTCTTTAATGTTGTGGTCACTCATCTTTAATGTTGTGGTCACTCATCTTTAATGTTGTGGTCACTCATCGTCTTTAATGTTGTGGTCACTCATCATCTTTAATGTTGTGGTCACTCATCTTTAATGTTGTGGTCACTCATCTTTAATGTTGTGGTCACTCATCTTTAATGTTGTGGTCACTCATTGTCTTTAATGTTGTGGTCACTCATCTTTAATGTTGTGGTCACTCATCGTCTTTAATGTTGTGGTCACTCATCGTCTTTAATGTTGTGGTCACTCATCTTTAATGTTGTGGTCACTCATCATCTTTAATGTTGTGGTCACTCATCGTCTTTAATGTTGTGGTCACTCATCTTTAATGTTTTACTCATCGTCTTTAATGTTGTGGTCACACATCATCTTTAATGTTGTGGTCACTCATCTCTTTAATGTTGTGGTCACTCATCTTTAATGTTGTGGTCACTCATCATCTTTAATGTTGTGGTCACTCATCATCTTTAATGGTGTGGTCACTCATCGTCTTTAATGTTGTGGTCACTCATCTTTAATGTTGTGGTCACTCATCTTTAATGTTGTGGTCACACATCATCTTTAATGTTGTGGTCACTCATCATCTTTAATGTTGTGGTCACTCATCTTTAATGTTGTGGTCACTCATCTTTAATGTTGTGGTCACTCATCATCTTTAATGTTGTGGTCACTCATGTCTTTAATGTTGTGGTCACTCATCTTTAATGTTGTGGTCACTCATCTTTAATGTTGTGGTCACTCATCTTTAATGTTGTGGTCACTCATCGTCTTTAATGTTGTGGTCACTCATCTTTAATGTTGTGGTCACTCATCGTCTTTAATGTTGTGGTCACTCATCATCTTTAATGTTGTGGTCACTCATCTTTAATGTTGTGGTCACTCATCATCTTTAATGTTGTGGTCACTCATCTTTAATGTTGTGGTCACTCATCATCTTTAATGTTGTGGTCACTCATCTTTAATGTTGTGGTCACTCATCGTCTTTAATGTTGTGGTCACTCATCTTTAATGTTGTGGTCACTCATCTTTAATGTTGTGGTCACTCATCTTTAATGTTGTGGTCACTCATCGTCTTTAATGTTGTGGTCACTCATCATCTTTAATGTTGTGGTCACTCATCTTTAATGTTGTGGTCACTCATCTTTAATGTTGTGGTCACTCATCTTTAATGTTGTGGTCACTCATCTTTAATGTTGTGGTCACTCATCTTTAATGTTGTGGTCACTCTTTAATGTTGTGTCTTTAATGTTGTGGTCACTCATCTTTAATGTTGTGGTCACTCATCTTTAATGTTGTGGTCACTCATCTTTAATGTTGTGGTCACTCATCTTTAATGTTGTGGTCACTCATCGTCTTTAATGTTGTGGTCACTCATCTTTAATGTTGTGGTCACTCATCGTCTTTAATGTTGTGGTCACTCATCTTTAATGTTGTGGTCACTCATCATCTTTAATGTTGTGGTCACTCATCGTCTTTAATGTTGTGGTCACTCATCTTTAATGTTGTGGTCACTCATCGTCTTTAATGTTGTGGTCACTCATCGTCTTTAATGTTGTGGTCACTCATCTTTAATGTTGTGGTCACTCATCTTTAATGTTGTGGTCACTCATCATCTTTAATGTTGTGGTCACTCATCGTCTTTAATGTTGTGGTCACTCATCGTCTTTAATGTTGTGGTCACTCATCGTCTTTAATGTTGTGGTCACTCATCATCTTTAATGTTGTGGTCACTCATCTTTAATGTTGTGGTCACTCATCTTTAATGTTGTGGTCACTCATCGTCTTTAATGTTGTGGTCACTCATCATCTTTAATGTTGTGGTCACTCATCTTTAATGTTGTGGTCACTCATCTTTAATGTTGTGGTCACTCACTTTAATGTTGTGGTCACTCATCTTTAATGTTGTGGTCACTCATCGTCTTTAATGTTGTGGTCACTCATCGTCTTTAATGTTGTGGTCACTCATGTCTTTAATGTTGTGGTCACTCATCGTCTTTAATGTTGTGGTCACTTATCTTTAATGTTGTGGTTACTCATCGTCTTTAATGTTGTGGTCACTCATCTTTAATGCTGTGGTCACTCATCTTTAATGTTGTGGTCACTCATCGTCTTTAATGTTGTGGTCACTCATCATCTTTAATGTTGTGGTCACTCATCGTCTTTAATGTTGTGGTCACTCATCTTTAATGTTGTGGTCACTCATCGTCTTTAATGTTGTGGTCACTCATCATCTTTAATGTTGTGGTCACTCATCGTCTTTAATGTTGTGGTCACTCATCTTTAATGTTGTGGTCACTCATCTTTAATGTTGTGGTCACTCATCTTTAATGTTGTGGTCACTCATCTTTAATGTTGTGGTCACTCAATCTTTAATGTTGTGGTCACTCATCGTCTTTAATGTTGTGGTCACTCATCTTTAATGTTGTGGTCACTCATCTTTAATGTTGTGGTCACTCGTTCTTTAATGTTGTGGTCACTCATCTTTAATGTTGTGGTCACTCATCGTCTTTAATGTTGTGGTCACATCATCTTTAATGTTGTGGTCACTCATCTTTAATGTTGTGGTCACTCATCATCTTTAATGTTGTGGTCACTTATCTTTAATGTTGTGGTCACTCATCGTCTTTAATGTTGTGGTCACTCATCTTTAATGTTGTGGTCACTCATCGTCTTTAATGTTGTGGTCACTCATCTTTAATGTTGTGGTCACTCATCTTTAATGTTGTGGTCACTCATCTTTAATGTTGTGGTCACTCATCTTTAATGTTGTGGTCACTCATCTTTAATGTTGTGGTCACTCATCTTTAATGTTGTGGTCACTCATGTCTTTAATGTTGTGGTCACTCATCAATGTCTTTAATGTTGTGGTCACTCATCTTTAATGTTGTGGTCACTCATCGTCTTTAATGTTGTGGTCACTCATCGTCTTTAATGTTGTGGTCACTCATCATCTTTAATGTTGTGGTCACTCATCGTCTTTAATGTTGTGGTCACTCATCTTTAATGTTGTGGTCACTCATCTTTAATGTTGTGGTCACTCATCTTTAATGTTGTGGTCACTCATCTTTAATGTTGTGGTCACTCAATGTCTTTAATGTTGTGGTCACTCATCATCTTTAATGTTGTGGTCACTCATCTTTAATGTTGTGGTCACTCATCATCTTTAATGTTGTGGTCACTCATCTTTAATGTTGTGGTCACTCATCTTTAATGTCTTTAATCTTTAATGTTGTGGTCACTCATCGTCTTTAATGTTGTGGTCACTCATCGTCTTTAATGTTGTGGTCACTCATCTTTAATGTTGTGGTCACTCATCGTCTTTAATGTTGTGGTCACTCATCGTCTTTAATGTTGTGGTCACTCATCTTTAATGTTGTGGTCACTCGTCTTTAATGTTGTGGTCACTCATCTTTAATGTTGTGGTCACTCAATGTCTTTAATGTTGTGGTCACTCATCGTCTTTAATGTTGTGGTCACTCATCTTTAATGTTGTGGTCACTCATCATCTTTAATGTTGTGGTCACTCATCATCTTTAATGTTGTGGTCACTCATCGTCTTTAATGTTGTGGTCACTCATCTTTAATGTTGTGGTCACTCATCATCTTTAATGTTGTGGTCACTCATCGTCTTTAATGTTGTGGTCACTCATCTTTAATGTCTTTAATGTTGTGGTCACTCATCATCTTTAATGTTGTGGTCACTCATCGTCTTTAATGTTGTGGTCACTCATCGTCTTTAATGTTGTGGTCACTCATCTTTAATGTTGTGGTCACTCATCGTCTTTAATGTTGTGGTCACTCATCATCTTTAATGTTGTGGTCACTCATCTTTAATGTTGTGGTCACTCATCGTCTTTAATGTTGTGGTCACTCATCGTCTTTAATGTTGTGGTCACTCATCGTCTTTAATGTTGTGGTCACTCATCTTTAATGTTGTGGTCACTCATCGTCTTTAATGTTGTGGTCACTCATCTTTAATGTTGTGGTCACTCAATGTCTTTAATGTTGTGGTCACTCAATGTCTTTAATGTTGTGGTCACTCATCGTCTTTAATGTTGTGGTCACTCATCTTTAATGTTGTGGTCACTCTCATCATCTTTAATGGTGTGGTCACTCATGTCTTTAATGTTGTGGTCACTCATGTCTTTAATGTTGTGGTCACTCATCGTCTTTAATGTTGTGGTCACTCAATGTCTTTAATGTTGTGGTCACTCATCTTTAATGTTGTGGTCACTCATCATCTTTAATGTTGTGGTCACTCATCGTCTTTAATGTTGTGGTCACTCATCGTCTTTAATGTTGTGGTCACTCATCATCTTTAATGTTGTGGTCACTCATCATCTTTAATGTTGTGGTCACTCATCATCTTTAATGTTGTGGTCACTCATCTTTAATTTGTGGTCACTCATCTTTAATGTTGTGGTCACTCATTGTCTTTAATGTTGTGGTCACTCATCTTTAATGTTGTGGTCACTCAATGTCTTTAATGTTGTGGTCACTCTTTCGTCTTTAATGTTGTGGTCACTCATCTTTAATGTTGTGGTCACTCATCTTTAATGTTGTGGTCACTCATCATCTTTAATGGTGTGGTCACTCATCGTCTTTAATGTTGTGGTCACTCATCTTTAATGTTGTGGTCACTCATCTTTAATGTTGTGGTCACACATCATCTTTAATGTTGTGGTCACTCATCTTTAATGTTGTGGTCACACATCATCTTTAATGTTGTGGTCACTCATCATCTTTAATGTTGTGGTCACTCATCTTTAATGTTGTGGTCACTCATCATCTTTAATGTTGTGGTCACTCATGTCTTTAATGTTGTGGTCACTCATCTTTAATGTTGTGGTCACTCGTCTTTAATGTTGTGGTCACTCATCTTTAATGTTGTGGTCACTCATCATCTTTAATGTTGTGGTCACTCATCTTTAATGTTGTGGTCACTCATCGTCTTTAATGTTGTGGTCACTCATGGTCGTCTTTAATGTTGTGGTCACTCATCTTTAATGTTGTGGTCACTCATCTTTAATGTTGTGGTCACTCAATGTCTTTAATGTTGTGGTCACTCAATGTCTTTAATGTTGTGGTCACTCATCGTCTTTAATGTTGTGGTCACTCATCTTTAATGTTGTGGTCACTCATCGTCTTTAATGTTGTGGTCACTCATCGTCTTTAATGTTGTGGTCACTCATCTTTAATGTTGTGGTCACTCATCTTTAATGTTGTGGTCACTCATCGTCTTTAATGTTGTGGTCACTCATCTTTAATGTTGTGGTCACTCGTCTTTAATGTTGTGGTCACTCATCGTCTTTAATGTTGTGGTCACTCATCTTTAATGTTGTGGTCACTCATCATCTTTAATGTTGTGGTCACTCATCATCTTTAATGTTGTGGTCACTCATCATCTTTAATGTTGTGGTCACTCATCATCTTTAATGTTGTGGTCACTCATGTCTTTAATGTTGTGGTCACTCATCGTCTTTAATGTTGTGGTCACTCATCGTCTTTAATGTTGTGGTCACTCATCGTCTTTAATGTTGTGGTCACTCATCTTTAATGTTGTGGTCACTCATCATCTTTAATGTTGTGGTCACTCATCTTTAATGTTGTGGTCACTCATCGTCTTTAATGTTGTGGTCACTCATCGTCTTTAATGTTGTGGTCACTCATCGTCTTTAATGTTGTGGTCACTCATCGTCTTTAATGTTGTGGTCACTCATCTTTAATGTTGTGGTCACTCATTGTCTTTAATGTTGTGGTCACTCAATGTCTTTAATGTTGTGGTCACTCATCGTCTTTAATGTTGTGGTCACTCATCTTTAATGTTGTGGTCACTCATCGTCTTTAATGTTGTGGTCACTCATCGTCTTTAATGTTGTGGTCACTCATCTTTAATGTTGTGGTCACTCATCTTTAATGTTGTGGTCACTCATCGTCTTTAATGTTGTGGTCACTCATTGTCTTTAATGTTGTGGTCACTCATCTTTAATGTTGTGGTCACTCAATGTCTTTAATGTTGTGGTCACTCAATGTCTTTAATGTTGTGGTCACTCATCTTTAATGTTGTGGTCACTCATCGTCTTTAATGTTTTGGTCACTCAATGTCTTTAATGTTGTGGTCACTCATCTTTAATGTTGTGGTTACTCATCGTCTTTAATGTTGTGGTCACTCATCGTCTTTAATGTTGTGGTCACTCATCGTCTTTAATGTTGTGGTCACTCATCGTCTTTAATGTTGTGGTCACTCATCGTCTTTAATGTTGTGGTCACTCATCATCTTTAATGTTGTGGTCACTCAATGTCTTTAATGTTGTGGTCACTCATCTTTAATGTTGTGGTCACTCATCTTTAATGTTGTGGTCACTCATTGTCTTTAATGTTGTGGTCACTCATCTTTAATGTTGTGGTCACTCAATGTCTTTAATGTTGTGGTCACTCATCGTCTTTAATGTTGTGGTCACTCATCTTTAATGTTGTGGTCACTCATCGTCTTTAATGTTGTGGTCACTCATCGTCTTTAATGTTGTGGTCACTCATCTTTAATGTTGTGGTCACTCATCTTTAATGTTGTGGTCACTCATCATCTTTAATGTTGTGGTCACTCATCTTTAATGTTGTGGTCACTCATCATCTTTAATGTTGTGGTCACTCATCGTCTTTAATGTTGTGGTCACTCATCGTCTTTAATGTTGTGGTCACTCATCTTTAATGTTGTGGTCACTCATCTTTAATGTTGTGGTCACTCATCTTTAATGTTGTGGTCACTCATTGTCTTTAATGTTGTGGTCACTCATCATCTTTAATGTTGTGGTCACTCATCTTTAATGTTGTGGTCACTCATCTTCTTTAATGTTGTGGTCACTCATCATCTTTAATGTTGTGGTCACTCATCTTTAATGTTGTGGTCACTCATCATCTTTAATGTTGTGGTCACTCATCGTCTTTAATGTTGTGGTCACTCATCGTCTTTAATGTTGTGGTCACTCATCATCTTTAATGTTGTGGTCACTCATCATCTTTAATGTTGTGGTCACTCAATGTCTTTAATGTTGTGATCACTCATCGTCTTTAATGTTGTGGTCACTCGTCTTTAATGTTGTGGTCACTCATCTTTAATGTTGTGGTCACTCATCATCTTTAATGTTGTGGTCACTCATCTTTAATGTTGTGGTCACTCATCGTCTTTAATGTTGTGGTCACTCATCGTCTTTAATGTTGTGGTCACTCATCGTCTTTAATGTTGTGGTCACTCATCTTTAATGTTTTGGTCACTCATTGTCTTTAATGTTGTGGTCACTCAATGTCTTTAATGTTGTGGTCACTCATCATCTTTAATGTTGTGGTCACTCATCTTTAATGTTGTGGTTACTCATCGTCTTTAATGTTGTGGTCACTCATCGTCTTTAATGTTGTGGTCACTCATCTTTAATGTTGTGGTCACTCATCTTTAATGTTGTGGTCACTCATCGTCTTTAATGTTGTGGTCACTCATCTTCAATGTTGTGGTCACTCGTCTTCAATGTTGTGGTCACTCATCGTCTTTAATGTTGTGGTCACTCATCTTTAATGTTGTGGTCACTCATCATCTTTAATGTTGTGGTCACTCATCATCTTTAATGTTGTGGTCACTCATCATCTTTAATGTTGTGGTCACTCATCATCTTTAATGTTGTGGTCACTCAATGTCTTTAATGTTGTGATCACTCATCGTCTTTAATGTTGTGGTCACTCGTCTTTAATGTTGTGGTCACTCGTCTTTAATGTTGTGGTCACTCATCTTTAATGTTGTGGTCACTCATCATCTTTAATGTTGTGGTCACTCATCTTTAATGTTGTGGTCACTCATCGTCTTTAATGTTGTGGTCACTCATCGTCTTTAATGTTGTGGTCACTCATCGTCTTTAATGTTGTGGTCACTCATCGTCTTTAATGTTGTGGTCACTCATCTTTAATGTTTTGGTCACTCATTGTCTTTAATGTTGTGGTCACTCAATGTCTTTAATGTTGTGGTCACTCATCATCTTTAATGTTGTGGTCACTCATCTTTAATGTTGTGGTTACTCATCGTCTTTAATGTTGTGGTCACTCATCGTCTTTAATGTTGTGGTCACTCATCTTTAATGTTGTGGTCACTCATCTTTAATGTTGTGGTCACTCATCGTCTTTAATGTTGTGGTCACTCATTGTCTTTAATGTTGTGGTCACTCATCTTTAATGTTGTGGTCACTCAATGTCTTTAATGTTGTGGTCACTCAATGTCTTTAATGTTGTGGTCACTCATCTTTAATGTTGTGGTCACTCATCGTCTTTAATGTTTTGGTCACTCAATGTCTTTAATGTTGTGGTCACTCATCTTTAATGTTGTGGTTACTCATCGTCTTTAATGTTGTGGTCACTTATCGTCTTTAATGTTGTGGTCACTCATCGTCTTTAATGTTGTGGTCACTCATCGTCTTTAATGTTGTGGTCACTCATCGTCTTTAATGTTGTGGTCACTCATCATCTTTAATGTTGTGGTCACTCAACTTCTTTAATGTTGTGGTCACTCATCTTTAATTTTGTGGTCACTTATCTTTAATGTTGTGGTCACTCATTGTCTTTAATGTTGTGGTCACTCATCTTTAATGTTGTGGTCACTCAATGTCTTTAATGTTGTGATCACTCATCGTCTTTAACGTTGTGGTCACTCATCTTTAATGTTGTGGTCACACATCGTCTTTAATGTTGTGGTCACTCATCGTCTTTAATGTTGTGGTCACTCGTCTTTAATGTTGTGGTCACTCATCTTTAATGTTGTGGTCACTCATCATCTTTAATGTTGTGGTCACTCATCTTTAATGTTGTGGTCACTCATCGTCTTTAATGGTGTGGTCACTCATCGTCTTTAATGTTGTGGTCACTCATCGTCTTTAATGTTGTGGTCACTCATCTTTAATGTTGTGGTCACTCATCTTTAATGTTGTGGTCACTCATCTTTAATGTTGTGGTCACTCATTGTCTTTAATGTTGTGGTCACTCATCATCTTTAATGTTGTGGTCACTCATCTTTAATGTTATGGTCACTCATCTTCTTTAATGTTGTGGTCACTCATCATCTTTAATGTTGTGGTCACTCATCTTTAATGTTGTGGTCACTCATCATCTTTAATGTTGTGGTCACTCATCGTCTTTAATGTTGTGGTCACTCATCGTCTTTAATGTTGTGGTCACTCATCTTTAATGTTGTGGTCACTCATCTTTAATGTTGTGGTCACTCATTGTCTTTAATGTTGTGGTCACTCAATGTCTTTAATGTTGTGGTCACTCATCATCTTTAATGTTGTTGTCACTCATCTTTAATGTTGTGGTCACTCATCGTCTTTAATGTTGTGGTCACTCATCTTTAATGTTGTGGTCACTCATCTTTAATGTTGTGGTTACTCATTGTCTTTAATGTTGTGGTCACTCATCGTCTTTAATGTTGTGGTCACTCATCGTCTTTAATGTTGTGGTCACTCATCTTTAATGTTGTGGTCACTCATCGTCTTTAATGTTGTGGTCACTCATCGTCTTTAATGTTGTGGTCACTCGTCTTTAATGTTGTGGTCACTCATCTTTAATGTTGTGGTCACTCATCTTTAATGTTGTGGTCACTCAATGTCTTTAATGTTGTGGTCACTCATCGTCTTTAATGTTGTGGTCACTCATCTTTAATGTTGTGGTCACTCATCTTTAATTTTGTGGTCACTCATCTTTAATGTTGTGGTCACTCATTGTCTTTAATGTTGTGGTCACTCATCTTTAATGTTGTGGTCACTCATCTTCAATGTTGTGGTAACTCATCGTCTTTAATGTTGTGGTCACTCAATGTCTTTAATATTGTGGTCACTCATCGTCTTTAATGTTGTGGTCACTCATCGTCTTTAATGTTGTGGTCACTCATCGTCTTTAATGTTGTGGTCACTCATCTTCAATGTTGTGGTCACTCATCGTCTTTAATGTTGTGGTAACTCATCGTCTTTGATGTTGTGGTCACTCATCTTTAATGTTGTGGTCACTTATCGTCTTTAATGTTGTGGTCACTCATCGTCTTTAATGTTGTGGTCACTCATCGTCTTTAATGTTGTGGTCACTCATCTTCAATGTTGTGGTCACTCATCGTCTTTAATGTTGTGGTCACTCGTCTTTAATGTTGTGGTCACTCAATGTCTTTAATGTTGTGGTCACTCATTGTCTTTAATGTTGTGGTCACTCATCGTCTTTAATGTTGTGGTCACTCATTGTCTTTAATGTTGTGGTCACTCATCTTTAATGTTGTGGTCACTCAATGTCTTTAATGTTGTGGTCACTCATCTTTAATGTTGTGGTCACTCATCGTCTTTAATGTTTTGGTCACTCAATGTCTTTAATGTTGTGGTCACTCATCTTTAATGTTGTGGTTACTCATCATCTTTAATGTTGTGGTCACTTATCGTCTTTAATGTTGTGGTCACTCATCGTCTTTAATGTTGTGGTCACTCATCATCTTTAATGTTGTGGTCACTCATCATCTTTAATGTTGTGGTCACTCAACTTCTTTAATGTTGTGGTCACTCATCTTTAATTTTGTGGTCACTCATCTTTAATTTTGTGGTCACTCATTGTCTTTAATGTTGTGGTCACTCATCTTTAATGTTGTGGTCACTCAATGTCTTTAATGTTGTGATCACTCATCGTCTTTAACGTTGTGGTCACTCATCTTTAATGTTGTGGTCACACATCGTCTTTAATGTTGTGGTCACTCATCGTCTTTAATGTTGTGGTCACTCATCGTCTTTAATGTTGTGGTCACTCATCTTCAATGTTGTGGTCACTCGTCTTCAATGTTGTGGTCACTCATCGTCTTTAATGTTGTGGTCACTCATCTTTAATGTTGTGGTCACTCATCATCTTTAATGTTGTGGTCACTCATCATCTTTAATGTTGTGGTCACTCATCATCTTTAATGTTGTGGTCACTCATCATCTTTAATGTTGTGGTCACTCAATGTCTTTAATGTTGTGATCACTCATCGTCTTTAATGTTGTGGTCACTCGTCTTTAATGTTGTGGTCACTCATCTTTAATGTTGTGGTCACTCATCATCTTTAATGTTGTGGTCACTCATCTTTAATGTTGTGGTCACTCATCGTCTTTAATGTTGTGGTCACTCATCGTCTTTAATGTTGTGGTCACTCATCGTCTTTAATGTTGTGGTCACTCATCTTTAATGTTTTGGTCACTCATTGTCTTTAATGTTGTGGTCACTCAATGTCTTTAATGTTGTGGTCACTCATCATCTTTAATGTTGTGGTCACTCATCTTTAATGTTGTGGTTACTCATCGTCTTTAATGTTGTGGTCACTCATCGTCTTTAATGTTGTGGTCACTCATCTTTAATGTTGTGGTCACTCATCTTTAATGTTGTGGTCACTCATCGTCTTTAATGTTGTGGTCACTCATCTTCAATGTTGTGGTCACTCGTCTTCAATGTTGTGGTCACTCATCGTCTTTAATGTTGTGGTCACTCATCTTTAATGTTGTGGTCACTCATCATCTTTAATGTTGTGGTCACTCATCATCTTTAATGTTGTGGTCACTCATCATCTTTAATGTTGTGGTCACTCATCATCTTTAATGTTGTGGTCACTCAATGTCTTTAATGTTGTGATCACTCATCGTCTTTAATGTTGTGGTCACTCGTCTTTAATGTTGTGGTCACTCGTCTTTAATGTTGTGGTCACTCATCTTTAATGTTGTGGTCACTCATCATCTTTAATGTTGTGGTCACTCATCTTTAATGTTGTGGTCACTCATCGTCTTTAATGTTGTGGTCACTCATCGTCTTTAATGTTGTGGTCACTCATCGTCTTTAATGTTGTGGTCACTCATCGTCTTTAATGTTGTGGTCACTCATCTTTAATGTTTTGGTCACTCAATGTCTTTAATGTTGTGGTCACTCATCATCTTTAATGTTGTGGTCACTCATCTTTAATGTTGTGGTTACTCATCGTCTTTAATGTTGTGGTCACTCATCGTCTTTAATGTTGTGGTCACTCATCTTTAATGTTGTGGTCACTCATCTTTAATGTTGTGGTCACTCATCGTCTTTAATGTTGTGGTCACTCATCATCTTTAATGTTGTGGTCACTCATCATCTTTAATGTTGTGGTCACTCACACGATGACCATGATCTGAATGCTGCAACTGAGTCGGAATGACGTCGAGGGACACATGCTGAGACCTCGAGTATGACAGGATATGGGCCGGCTATTTGTGACAACTACTTAACAGGGATGCAGAAGCACACCAGCTCCCTGTTTAATGTTTATTCCAACACACCAGCTCCCTGTTTAATGTTTACTCCAACACACCAGCTCCCTGTTTAATGTTTATTCCAACACACCAGCTCCCTGTTTAATGTTTATTCCAACACACCAGCTCCCTGTTTAATGTTTATTCCAACACACCAGCTCCCTGTTTAATGTTTATTCCAACACACCAGCTCCCTGTTTAATGTTTATTCCAACACACCAGCTCCCTGTTTAATGTTTATTCCAACACACCAGCTCCCTGTTTAATGTTTATTCCAACACACCAGCTCCCTGTTTAATGTTTATTCCAACACACCAGCTCCCTGTTTAATGTTTATTCCAACACACCAGCTCCCTGTTTAATGTTTATTTCAACCATCCCTTTAGCTACCCGCTTATGCCACACAATGCATTTTATGTCCCGTGTTCCCTCAACTTCAGACACTTAGGAACTCTCCATCTTCTCTCTATAAACCCTCCTTACCTTCACCCATTCTCCCTGCTTCCTTCACTTGTTCTTCTCCTGATTGGATAACATCTAGACTCAGTAACACATTTTAAACAGGTTTTGCTACCTTTTTTTCTCCTGTGTAATGGCGTGTTCCTCCTGCTTATTCTGGGGTTCAGACTGAATGCAGTGGTAAATGTGCTGCTCACAATTGACAACAGCAACATGGACCTGATACATCTGACCAGAAGGGTGTTGATATAGCTGTGTTTAGGCATGGCAACATGGACCTGATACATCTGACCAGAAGGGTGTTGATATAGCTGTGTTTAGGCATGGCAACATGGACCTGATACATCTGACCAGAAGGGTGTTGATATAGCTGTGTTTAGGCATGGCAACATGGACCTGATACATCTGACCAGAAGGGTGTTGATATAGCTGTGTTTAGTCATGGCAACATGGACCTGATACATCTGACCAGAAGGGTGTTGATATAGCTGTGTTTAGGCATGACAACATGGACCTGATACATCTGACCAGAAGGGTGTTGATATAGCTGTGTTTAGGCATGGCAACATGGACCTGATACATCTGACCAGAAGGGTGTTGATATAGCTGTGTTTCCTTGTTATGAGTCTGTTAAGTGTGCTTCTCATTCTGCAGGAGTCAACCTAGTATTTTATATTAAACCTACCTTACAGATCCAGTTGTTTCTCCATTTGTAACTCACCCATTAAAAAATCTCAATACGCTGCTTTAAATGTTGTGTTTTCTAATTCCTAAAATGGAAAAGCAGAAGAATCGCTCTTGGATAATAATAATAATAAATAATAATTGTTTGTTGGTTACTTTATTTATGTCCCAGGTTTGTGACATTGAGAATAAACCATTTCATCTTTACTTCAAAGTCAGATGTTTATACACTGAGTATATCAAAACATTAAGAACACCTTTCTAATACTGAGTTGCACACCCCCTTCTTCTGCCCTCAGAACAGTCTCAATTCATCAGGACGTGGACTCTACAAGGTGTCAGAACAGTCTCAATTCATCAGGACGTGGACTCTACAAGGTGTCAGAACAGCCTCAATTAGTCAGGACATGGACTCTACAAGGTGTCAGAACAGCCTCAATTAGTCAGGACATGGACTCTACAAGGTGTCAGAACAGCCTCAATTAGTCAGGACATGGACTCTACAAGGTGTCAGAACAGCCTCAATTAGTCAGGACATGGACTCTACAAGGTGTCAGAACAGTCTCAATTCATCAGGACGTGGACTCTACAAGGTGTCAGAACAGCCTCAATTAGTCAGGACATGGACTCTACAAGGTGTCAGAACAGCCTCAATTAGTCAGGACATGGACTCTACAAGGTGTCAGAACAGTCTCAATTCATCAGGACATGGACTCTACAAGGTGTCAGAACAGTCTCAATTCATCAGGACATGGACTCTACAAGGTGTCAGAACAGTCTCAATTCATCAGGACATGGACTCTACAAGGTGTCAGAACAGCCTCAATTAGTCAGGACATGGACTCTACAAGGTGTCAGAACAGTCTCAATTCATCAGGACATGGACTCTACAAGGTGTCAGAACAGCCTCAATTAGTCAGGACATGGACTCTACAAGGTGTCAGAACAGCCTCAATTAGTCAGGACATGGACTCTACACGGTGTCAGAACAGTCTCAATTCATCAGGACGTGGACTCTACAAGGTGTCAGAACAGCCTCAATTAGTTAGGACATGGACTCTACAAGGTGTCAGAACAGCCTCAATTAGTTAGGACATGGACTCTACAAGGTGTCAGAACAGCCTCAATTAGTCAGGACATGGACTCTACAAGGTGTCAGAACAGCCTCAATTAGTCAGGACATGGACTCTACAAGGTGTCAGAACAGCCTCAATTAGTCAGGACATGGAGCGTCTGCTAAATGACTTAAATGTAAATGTAATGTGTCAGAACAGTCTCAATTCATCAGGACGTGGACTCTACAAGGTGTCAGAACAGCCTCAATTAGTCAGGACATGGACTCTACACGGTGTCAGAACAGTCTCAATTCATCAGGACGTGGACTCTACAAGGTGTCAGAACAGCCTCAATTAGTCAGGACATGGACTCTACACGGTGTCAGAACAGCCTCAATTCATCAGGACATGGACTCTACAAGGTGTCAGAACAGCCTCAATTCATCAGGACATGGACTCTACAAGGTGTCAGAACAGCCTCAATTCATCAGGACATGGACTCTACAAGGTGTCAGAACAGCCTCAAATCATCAGGACATGGACTCTACAAGGTGTCAGAACAGCCTCAATTCATCAGGACATGGACTCTACAAGGTGTCAGAACAGCCTCAATTCATCAGGACATGGACTCTACAAGGTGTCAGAACAGCCTCAATTCATCAGGACATGGACTCTACAAGGTGTCAGAACAGCCTCAATTCATCAGGACATGGACTCTACACGGTGTCAGAACAGTCTCAATTCATCAGGACATGGACTCTACAAGGTGTCAGAACAGCCTCAATTAGTCAGGACATGGACTCTACAAGGTGTTGAAAGCGTTCCACAGGGATGCTGGCTCATGTTGACTCCAATGCTCCCCACATTTGTGTCAAGTTGGCTGAATGTCTTTTGGGTAGTGGACCATTCTTGATACATGCATGAAAAACCCAGCAGCGTTGCAGTTCTTGACACAAACCGATACACCTGGCACCTACTATCAAGCCAAGTTCAAAGGTGCTTCAATCTTATGTCTTGCCCATTCACACTCTGAATTGCACACATACTGTACACAATCCATGTCTCAATTGTCTGAAGGCTTAAAAATCCTTCTTTAACATGTCTCCTCCCCTTCATTGAAGTGGATTTAACAAGTGACATCAATAAGGGATCATTGCTTTCACCTGGATTCACCTGGTCAGTCTGTCATGGAAAGAGCAGGTGTTCTTAATGTTTTGTATACCCAGTGTATGTTATGTATAAAAGTCATATGTATGCATTGTTTTTAGTGTTTTGATTTCTTTAAAAAAATGTCATTGTTGGAGTTCAGATGTTTGACGTGATTGCTGGGTGACTAGGTGGGTTCTTATCAAATAAATATGCTTAATTCATTCTGCAATGAGTTAATCTGGTTTGACAGACCATGTCAACAAGTTAGTTCTGAATTGCTTTAAATACAGCAGTGCATTCTGACACCATGAATTGAAATAGAATTCACCTCGTTCATATAGTTGGCAGAAATGACTAGGGATTAAATATAGACCCCCGGTGGAAGGAGGAGAGGATCTGGTCAAATAAGGGTATGTTGCTAATAATCAGCTAGGTAGCTCACTCGCTATATAGCTTCTTTGCAACAAAAAAAACAAGCCTAGTTTTCATGTCACATTATAAATGTCTGACTTCTACTAGGATAGTATTCTGTACAAGACACAAGACCAAATGCATAAATAAGACACATATTATTATTAGATAAAGAAAATATGGAACAATAAATGCTAATGTTCAATATACTGTATATTTTGTTTTGGATTGATGTAGCTAGTTGCTAGGAGCTTGCAGGGATTTGTAGTTTTGGATAATGCCTACTTTGATGTTAATTAGCATTTTCGAATCTGAGAGTAAATAGAGCCAAATATATTGATAAAAGTTACGTTGCCCGAGAGAGATTTACACGGTTATCACAACGTCACGCCAGGGAAAGCTTGCATGAAACACAAACCTTGTTTGAAGTGGGTTTCCACTAATGGGAGAAAAATGTATGGTGAAAAGAAAAAGGATTGGATCCATTTCCAGTGTCTGACCGCTAGGTTTTATAGGTATTAGGAGGTGTCCACTGTGGGCCTCTGTCCTATGGGGATAAGCAGAGCTGTGGAAACATACTCTGACTGCAGCGTATAGGTACTAGGTTTCCTCCACCCCAGAAGAACAGAGGCCACACTACATTCAGCAGTGGGGTTGTGGGTACAGCCTGGATGAAAGTAAAACCCTCTGTAGCCCTGAGCCACAAGGAATCCCTTACACCAAGGAAAGACCAGACATGAAGAACAGCATGGGCTTAGGCATAGCCTGAGTGATAACCACACGGTAGAAAACTCTGTGTAAGCTGCCCTGATGGATTTAATACAAACCAGGATCAATGACTTAGCCAGCTAACTTTGATAAACAACCAGAAATAATTACTGATTTTCTGGTTCAATAAGAAAGATAAACTTAGATATGTGCTTTTGGTTGTTGGGTCAATTAGACCATGGCAATTTCAAGCTTATCTTTCTGAAAAACTTCAGAATATTAAGGCAAGTTAGCAGGCTTACTCATTGATCCTGGTTTGTAGTATTGCCATCTGAAGCACCAACAGGGTTCTCCCACTCTGCACCACCCCCAGGGTCAGGGTTAGGGTTAGTACAGCAGTGGGTTTGGGTACAACCTGAGTGAGAGTAAATGGGCTTGGGCCATGTAAATGGGCTTGGTGTGATGCAGTCTGATCCTCTGTCATGGGTTTAGCATGTAAATGAGTTGGTGTGATGCAGTCTGATCCTCTGTCATGGGTTTAGCATGTAAATGGTTTGGTGTGATGCAGTCTGATCCTCTGTCATGGGTTTAGCATGTAAATGAGTTGGTGTGATGCAGTCTGATCCTCTGTCATGGGTTTAGCATGTAAATGGTTGGATGTGATGCAGTCTGATCCTCTGTCATGGGTTTAGCATGTAAATGGTTGGATGTGATGCAGTCTGATCCTCTGTCATGGGTTTAGCATGTAAATGAGTTGGTGTGATGCAGTCTGATTCTCTGTCATGGGTTTAGCATGTAAATGAGTTGGTGTGATGCAGTCTGATCCTCTGTCATGGGTTTAGCATGTAAATGGTTTGGTGTGATGCAGTCTGATCCTCTGTCATGGGTTTAGCATGTAAATGAGTTGGTGTGATGCAGTCTGATCCTCTGTCATGGGTTTAGCATGTAAATGGTTTGGTGTGATGCAGTCTGATCCTCTGTCATGGGTTTAGCATGTAAATGGTTTGGTGTGATGCAGTCTGATCCTCTGTCATGGGTTTAGCATGTAAATGGTTGGATGTGATGCAGTCTGATCCTCTGTCATGGGTTTAGCATGTAAATGGTTGGATGTGATGCAGTCTGATCCTCTGTCATGGGTTTAGCATGTAAATGGTTTGGTGTGATGCAGTCTGATCCTCTGTCATGGGTTTAGCATGTAAATGAGTTGGTGTGATGCAGTCTGATCCTCTGTCATGGGTTTAGCATGTAAATGGTTTGGTGTGATGCAGTCTGATTCTCTGTCATGGGTTTAGCATGTAAATGGTTGGATGTGATGCAGTCTGATCCTCTGTCATGGGTTTAGCATGTAAATGAGTTGGTGTGATGCAGTCTGATCCTCTGTCATGGGTTTAGCATGTAAATGGTTGGATGTGATGCAGTCTGATCCTCTGTCATGGGTTTAGCATGTAAATGGTTGGATGTGATGCAGTCTGATCCTCTGTCATGGGTTTAGCATGTAAATGGTTGGATGTGATGCAGTCTGATCCTCTGTCATGGGTTTAGCATGTAAATGGTTGGATGTGATGCAGTCTGATCCTCTGTCATGGGTTTAGCATGTAAATGAGTTGGTGTGATGCAGTCTGATCCTCTGTCATGGGTTTAGCATGTAAATGAGTTGGTGTGATGCAGTCTGATCCTCTGTCATGGGTTTAGCATGTAAATGGTTTGGTGTGATGCAGTCTGATCCTCTGTCATGGGTTTAGCATGTAAATGAGTTGGTGTGATGCAGTCTGATCCTCTGTCATGGGTTTAGCATGTAAATGAGTTGGTGTGATGCAGTCTGATCCTCTGTCATGGGTTTAGCATGTAAATGGTTTGGTGTGATGCAGTCTGATCCTCTGTCATGGGTTTAGCATGTAAATGAGTTGGTGTGATGCAGTCTGATCCTCTGTCATGGGTTTAGCATGTAAATGGTTTGGTGTGATGCAGTCTGATCCTCTGTCATGGGTTTAGCATGTAAATGAGTTGGTGTGATGCAGTCTGATCCTCTGTCATGGGTTTAGCATGTAAATGGTTTGGTGTGATGCAGTCTGATCCTCTGTCATGGGTTTAGCATGTAAATGAGTTGGTGTGATGCAGTCTGATCCTCTGTCATGGGTTTAGCATGTAAATGGTTTGGTGTGATGCAGTCTGATCCTCTGTCATGGGTTTAGCATGTAAATGGTTGGATGTGATGCAGTCTGATCCTCTGTCATGGGTTTAGCATGTAAATGGTTTGGTGTGATGCAGTCTGATCCTCTGTCATGGGTTTAGCATGTAAATGGTTTGGTGTGATGCAGTCTGATCCTCTGTCATGGGTTTAGCATGTAAATGAGTTGGTGTGATGCAGTCTGATCCTCTGTCATGGGTTTAGCATGTAAATGGTTGGGTGTGATGCAGTCTGATCCTCTGTCATGGGTTTAGCATGTAAATGGTTGGGAAGGCTTTCCACTAGATGCTGGAACATTGCTGGAGGGACTTGCTCCATTCAGCCACAAGAGCATTAGTGAGGTCGGAGTCGCCGTTCCAATTCATCCCAAAGGTGTTCGATGGGATTGAGGTCAGGGCTCTGTGCAGGCCAGTCAAGTTCTTCCACATCAACAAACCATTTATGTATGGACCTTGCTTTGTCCATGGGGCAATGTCATGCAGAAACTTGAAAGGGCCTTCCCCAAACTGTTGCCACAAAGGTGGAAGCACAGAATCGTCTAGAATGTCATTGTATACTGTAGCGTTAAAGATTTCCCTTCACTGGAACTAAGGGTCCCAAACCATGAAAAACAGCCCCAGACCATTATTCCTCCTCCACCAAGCTTTACAGTTGGCACTATGCATTGGGACAGGTAGCGTTCTCCTGGCATCAGCCAAACCCACATTCATCCGTCGGACTGTCAGATGATAAAGCGTGATTCATCACTTAAGAGAACACGTTTCCGCTGCTCCAGAGTCCTACCACTTTGAAGCTGAGCCATTGTTATTCCTACCACTTTGAAGCTGAGCCATTGTTGCTCCTACCACTTTGAAGCTGAGCCATTGTTATTCCTACCACTTTGAAGCTGAGCCATTGTTGCTCCTACCACTTTGAAGCTGAGCCATTGTTGCTCCTACCACTTTGAAGCTGAGCCATTGTTACTCCTACCACTTCGAAGCTGAGCCATTGTTGCTCCTACCACTTTGAAGCTGAGCCATTGTTGCTCCTACCACTTTGAAGCTGAGCCATTGTTACTCCTACCACTTCGAAGCTGAGCCATTGTTGCTCCTACAACTTTGAAGCTGAGCCATTGTTACTCCTACCACTTCGAAGCTGAGCCATTGTTACTCCTACCACTTCGAAGCTGAGCCATTGTTACTCCTACTACCACTGAGCCATTGACCACTTTGAAGCTGAGCCATTGTTACTCCTACCACTTTGAAGCTGAGCCATTGTTGCTCCTACCACTTTGAAGCTGAGCCATTGTTGCTCCTACCACTTTGAAGCTGAGCCATTGTTACTCCTACCACTTCGAAGCTGAGCCATTGTTGCTCCTACAACTTTGAAGCTGAGCCATTGTTACTCCTACCACTTCGAAGCTGAGCCATTGTTACTCCTACCACTTCGAAGCTGAGCCATTGTTACTCCTACCACTTCGAAGCTGAGCCATTGTTACTCCTACCACTTTGAAGCTGAGCCATTGTTGCTCCTACCACTTTGAAGCTGAGCCATTGTTGCTCCTACCACTTTGAAGCTGAGCCATTGTTACTCCTACCACTTCGAAGCTGAGCCATTGTTGCTCCTACCACTTTGAAGCTGAGCCATTGTTGCTCCTACCACTTTGAAGCTGAGCCATTGTTGCTCCTACCACTTTGAAGCTGAGCCATTGTTACTCCTACCACTTCGAAGCTGAGCCATTGTTGCTCCTACCACTTTGAAGCTGAGCCATTGTTACTCCTACCACTTCGAAGCTGAGCCATTGTTACTCCTACCACTTCGAAGCTGAGCCATTGTTGCTCCTACCACTTCGAAGCTGAGCTATTGTTACTCCTACCACTTCGAAGCTGAGCCATTGTTGCTCCTACCACTTTGAAGCTGAGCCATTGTTGCTCCTAGACATTTCCACTTCACAATAAAAGCACTTACAGTTGACCAGGGCAGCTCTAGCAGGACAGAAAC
Organism: Oncorhynchus nerka; assembly: GCF_034236695.1. Classification (NCBI taxonomy): domain Eukaryota; kingdom Metazoa; phylum Chordata; class Actinopteri; order Salmoniformes; family Salmonidae; genus Oncorhynchus; species Oncorhynchus nerka. Next base: position 92,193,644 of record NC_088410.1, read on the forward strand.
TTGACAAACTGACCTGTCCTATGGCGGTGCCACGTTGAAAGTCACTGAGCTCTTCAG